>NW_005872097.1:0-30848 GCF_000147115.1 Myotis lucifugus
TCCTGTTCTCGTTCCTCTGGGAGAGTGAGTCATGCGCAGCAGACTATGCCCGAGACTCTGCGCTGTCAGAGCTTGCTGCTCTGAGGCGGACGAGACGTGCCTGGCAGCGCAGCTCTCCTGCTCGCAGTCCACGTCCCAGCGCGTGTGCTCTCTGAGGGGACACTGCGGGTCTGCACCGTCGTCAAGTCAGAGGGAAAGCCTTTGTGATGAATGCGGCACGCGTGTGTGTCCGTTTGGTACTGTAGCGTCTGTTAGCGATCCACATTGTGAACGCTGACTCAGGTGAGCTTCATGGAATGGGAAAAGCAGGTAAATCTCTCTTTTTAAAAAATACTGTTTTATTATTGATTTCAGAGAGGAAGGGAGAGGGAGAGAGAGATAGAACATCAATAATGAGAATCATGGATCCGCTGCCTCCTGCACGCCCCCTACTGGGGACTGAGCCCGAAACCCGGGCCTGTGCCCTCACCGGGAATCGAACCTGGACCTCCTGGTTCGTAGGTCGATACTCAACCTCTGAGCCACGCCAGCTGGGCGAATCTCGCTCTTTTGACGCCAAATCGAATCCCAGTTCTACTGGCTGTGACCTGGAGCAAGTCCACGCGCTGTGGCGGCGCTCCGTGTCCTCCCGGCGTTTGGGCCTGGCGCCTGCCCCCCTCACCTGGCCAGGCTGCGAGGCCCCGTGCCAGGGAGGGTCGGTCACGGGTCTTCACTCACCGCTGTCTTCTCCCGCTTTCCCTGGCAGTTTCCTTACGCCGCCCCACCTCCCCAGGAGCCAGTGAAGACGCTGAGAAGCCTGGTCAACATCCGCAAGGATACACTGCGGCTCGTCAAGTAAGTCCGCAGGTCCCAGCGCTCCATGGGGTCAGGGCCAGGGCCCCCTGCGGGCAGCCCGCCCCGCAGAGCCGCGCAGAGCAGGGGTGCCGGCCCCAGAGCCTGACCCGCTCCTGCTTAGGTCGGGCTCTGCATCAAGACTGTTCGGCTTCACCTCGTCGTCCGTGAGGGCGAGCCCTGCCCCTTCCCTGGCAGCCGCCATGCAGCTGAATTTCTTTTAAAAGAAGAATTATTGGGAGAGAGAGTGAATCTTGCAGAGACCTCCACAAGCCTGTGTAAAGAGGAGCTATTTGAACTTGGAATAGGAAGTCCGTATTCATTGATTATATTTACTTTTAAATTTATTCTTAACCTCATACACCCAGAGTGCCCGGGTCGGCTGCTTCCGGCCCATCATTATTAATTGTCCCTGATCTGCCTTCTCTCTGCTGTCCCTGAGACAGTGTCAGTCGTTTTGTGTTTTTTTTAAAAATATATTTTTATTGATTTCAGAGCGGAAGGGAGAGGGAGAGAGAGATAGAAACATCAATGATGAGAGAGAATCATGGACTGGCTGCCTCCTGCACGTCCCCTACTGGGGATCGAGCCCACAACCTGGGCATGTGCCCTTGACCGGAATTCGACCCTTCAGTCCACAGGCTGGCGCTCTATCCACTGAGCCACACCGGTGAGGGCTTCAGGGTCGGTTTTAAGCAGATGCTGCCTCTGCTAAGGCTCGAGCTCCCCGGGGGAAAGATAGGTTTGAAGAGGCGGAACGGGGAGTGGAAACTATGTCAACTATGTGACTAGAACCTTCGATTCCGATGAAAAGTAAACATAGATGAAGTCGGGCAAAGGCGCAAGGACGCTGGCTGTCGAGTCGTGAAGTATCAGCGACACCGCCCGCCCGGCGGCAGTGACGTCCTCCGCCGTCATCCCCGAGGAGGGCGGAGGGCGGGGCTGAGGACCGCAGAGCAGCCCACAGTATGTTAAGGTTTTGAAAAAGGGATACAGTTTAAATGCTGGCTTGCTGCCCGCCAAACGCTGAGGCCCGGTGCTTGCAGGTGCGCCGAGGAGGTGAAGACCCCGGGGGCCGAGGCCGGCAGAGCCAAAGTCCACTACAACGTGGAGTTCACCTTCGACACCGACGCCCGCGTGGCCATCACCATCTACTACCAGGCCACCGAGGAGTTCCAGAACGGCATCGCCAGGTACGGACGGACCGGGGGCCGCCTCCTCCCGGCCAGCTCAGGGCCCGTGCCTCGTGCGCTCACAGGCGAGATCTGGCTCTAGAACGTGGACTTTCTTCTGCAGACCCTACTTCTTCTTTTTTTTTTTAAAAAAAAATATTTTTATTGATTTTTAAAGAGGAAGGGAGAGGGATAGAGAGATAGAAACATCCATGATGAGAGAGAATCATTGATCAGCTGCCTCCTGCACACCCCCTACTGGGGATCGAGCCCGCAACCGAGGCATGTGCCCTTGGTCGGAATCGAACCTGGGACCCTTCAGTCTGTAGGCCGACGCTCTATCCACTGAGCCAAACCGGCTGGGCTCTACTTCTTTTAAAAAAAAATATATTTTTGTTGATTTCAGAGAGGAAGGAAAGGGAGAGCGAGATAGAAACATCACTGATGAGAGAGAATCATTGATCGGCTGCCTCCTGCTCGCCCGCTATTGGGGATCTAGGTGCAACCCAGACGTGTGCCCTGCCTGACTGGGAATCAAACCGTGACCTCCTGGTCCATAGACTGATGCTCACCCACTGGGCCACGCTGGCCGGGCATAGAGACCCCACTTCTGCCCGTTTCCCTTTAAGTTGGGCCATGTGGCTGCCGTGGCAGGTGGCAGCGGGGCCTTCAGGTCGTTCCGATGCTGTTGGAACCCTGTGAAGCGACCCTGGTGGCCGGTGGCTGCATAGGCGAGTTTAATCGCATTCCCCAGCCGAGCCGAGGACGTAGGTGACAGGTCTGGTCCGTAGGTGTCATTCCCGGCGCCTGTAGGTGACTAAGAGCAGACATGAGGGAGGAAATGGCAGGGCCGCCCGGGCCACACACTGACTCTTGCTTTGCTCCCGACTTTGACCGATAGCTACATCCCCAAAGACAACAGCCTGCAGTCGGAGACGGTGCACTACAAGCGCGGGGTGTGCCAGCAGTTCTGCCTGCCCTCCCACACCGTGGACCCCTCCGAGTGGGCCGAGGAGGAGGTGAGCCCCCCTGTGGGGAGAGGACGCGGGGCAGTTCCCCACGGGGGGCCTGGATGGGCCACGGCCAGCTGCAAAGGGACTGCCTGCCAGGCGCTCAGAGGTCAGGTTCACCTTCAGCCCGTAACGCCTTCACACCCTAAGGATACGCCCAACCTCAAACTTTCCTCTTCCAAACCAGCCCGTTAGCCCGGGGCGTTTCAAAAAAACCACGC
Organism: Myotis lucifugus; assembly: GCF_000147115.1. Taxonomy (NCBI): domain Eukaryota; kingdom Metazoa; phylum Chordata; class Mammalia; order Chiroptera; family Vespertilionidae; genus Myotis; species Myotis lucifugus. The sequence goes on from NW_005872097.1 coordinate 3,235, forward strand.
TCAGAGAAAAGAACTGGAGGCTACAAGGCTGTGCCTCTAGGAGATTTTAAAGAGAAACTGGTGGCCGTCCGTCAAAGGGACAGGGGTAGTGACGAGGCTGTGGAGGAGCAGAGATGAGATTCGTTTAAAAAATATATCTATATCTATGTCTATATCTATATCTATATCTATATGTTTACTTTTCAGAGAGGAAGGGAGAGGGGGAGAGAGAGAGAAACATGAATGATGAAAAACAAGAACATTGATTGGCTGCCTCCTGTACGCCCCCTACTGGGAATCCAGCCCAAAACCGGGGCGTGTGCCCTGACCTGGAATCGAGCCGTGACCTGCTGGTTCATAGGTCGGTGCTCACCCCCGAGCCCCACCGGCGGCAGAGATGAGGTCCTTGGCCACGCCCACCTTTCCGACGGGCCCTGCGCCACTGCAACATGAGCTTTGTTCTTCCTCCCTCTGCTTTCCCTCCAGCTCGGCTTCGATCTGGACCGGGAGGTCTACCCGCTGGTGGTCCATGCGGTGGTGGACGAAGGAGACGGTATGGACGCCCTGTGTCTTCTTTGGCCGGCACGCTGCCCGTGGGTGGCCCAAGGCCTCCGTGGGTGCCAGGCAGTGTCTGCACCCCCCTCCCCCACTCCTGTTCCCGAGGCCCGCGGCGGACAGGGACACCCGGGTTCCATAACGTGCCCATCGTGATGGCAGGAGCCGCGGGGAGTCGGGGAGGGCCGGCGGCGGCGGGTGCGTCGCTTGGTTTGCCTCTCCATCCTGTGCCTTCTTTCCTTCCAGAGTACTTCGGCCATTGCCACGTGCTGCTGGGCACTTTCGAGAAGGTGAGTGAGTGGCTTTCCAGGGCCTCACCCCACAGGTTCAGCTCTCCCGGGAGACGGGCAGCCTGGTCCCGGCTGCCTGAGCTCAGCAGGTGGCGCTGGCCCGGGGGCTGGGGCTGGCGGGGGGAGATCACCACACTGGGGGCTGCACGGGGCCGAGCTCCAGCTCTGCCACCAACTGTGCTTGACCTTCCACCCCGAGGCCTCCTTTCCTCTCCTCCAAAGGGAAGGGTCAGACCAGACCTGGGACGGCCCTGCCCCCCCGGGAGCCTGCAGTCCCCACGGCGGGGCCCCCAGGCCACGTGCGGCTGAGAGAAGTCGCAGTGAACACGGGGCCGCCTGGCCTGCGCCCTGGTCATCACTGCCTGTTCTCCTTGCAGCACACGGACGGCACCTTCTGTGTCAAGCCCCTCAAGCAGAAGCAAGTGGTGAGTCCTGAGGGCCGGGCTGCTGGCGTCCCCTCTCTCCTCTCTTCTTTCTCTCTCTCTCTCTTTCTTTCTCTCTCTTTTTTAAATATAATTTTATTGATTTCAGAGAGGAAGGGAGAGGGAGAGAGAGAAAGGTCAGTGATGAGAGAGAATCATTGGTCAATCCAGGCACGTGCCCTGACCGGGAATCGAACCGTGACCTCCTGGTTCATAGGTCAACGCTCAACCACTGAGCCACGCCGGCGTTTAAGAGAGGTTGTAGGAGAGGCAGAGGAGGTACTGCCTGGATTGGCTGGCTGGCTGGGGAAGCTCAGGGAAAACGGCTTTTCTGTAGCTAGAGTCGTGTTAGTGACAGACTGTCAGACTGGCGGGTGGGATATGACATCAGTGACAGGCCAGGTCTCGGGATGAATTCAGAGGCCAGGCAGAGGGGCGGGGCCTGGATTAGGGAAGCCAGGGACGGGCCAGCCTCAGCACTGCTGGGGCCAGACTCGTGGGAGTGAGCCTGGGTGTTGAAGTTGGAGTTTTAAGAAACAGGAGCTGCCCTGGCCGGTTTGGCTCAGTGGATAGAGCGTCGGCCTGAGGACGGAAGGGGCCCAGGTTCGATTCGGGTCAAGGGCACATGCCCGGGTTGTGAGCAAAATCCCCAGTAGGGGGCGTGCAGGAGGCAGCCGATCCATGATTCTCTCTCATCATTGATGTTTCTGTCTCCCTCTCCCTCTCCCTTCCTCTCTGAAATCAATAAAAATATATTTTAAAAAAAGAAAAGAAACAAGGGCTAGAGGGTGCTTTTGCAGCGTGTTGGAGACGGGCAGCTCCCCTCCGATGCCTCCCTTCTGTCTTCCCCTCCCCCCTTTCCCTTACCCACTTCTCCTCTGTCTTTCTCTCCCCCTCCTTTCTCCTTGCGATGTGTGAACCTCACGTTTATTTCGTAGCTGAGGTTACATTGTGCTGATCTTCTCCCGCCCCGTTCTAGTCTCCCCCTTTCTTTGCTGCGGGCGATGGTGAGGGCAGGGCAGCGGCATGCCAGTCTGAGCGTGTGTGTCCCTGTTGGAGGGAAAATCAAACAGCTGGTTTTGCTTCTCAACAAGAGAGCCGCCGTGGAGAAAGCATCCTCGGCTTGTCCCGGCCTTCCGTCGTCACCGCCGTGAACCTGCGGCCCTCAGCCCGTCGCCACGGCAGGGGCGTGTGTGGCCGCTCCTATCTGTGCGAGGGTCAGCCTGCCCTGGAACTCTCTGTGTTTGCCGTGCAGGTGGACGGGGTCAGCTACCTGCTCCAGGAGATCTACGGGATCGAGAACAAGTACAACACGCAGGATGCCAAGGCGAGTGCCGCCCGGTGCGCTGCCTGTCCTCCCGAGGGGCAGCGAGGAGCCCCGGTCAAGCCGGGGCCGGGAGGCCGGGCGCCGCCCTCGCCGTCAGCTCGGGCCCAGAGGGTGTTTCCCGCCCCTCGTTTCAGATGACTGTCCTTAAATCGCTCTGGGTTAGTCTCTGAGTCCCCGCCCCACCCCCCGCCGTTAGCCGGCTGGGCTTTCCGGATGCTGATTATTAAACCCGTCTTATCCCCGTGGGGTCTGCTCGGCCCCACGGCCCAGCCGGTCAGAGGCAGGTCAGCCTCACAGTGTGAGCTTGAGAGAAGCTCCCGGAGTCAGTGACCCCGAGTGTGAACGCACTGGGTAACCTGTGAAGTCCGATGTAAGTGTAAGCTTCTGTTCCTATTCCTTTTTTAAATATATATATATATTTTTATTGATTTCAGAGAGGAAGGGAGAGGGAGAGAGAGAGAAACATCAATGATGAGAGAGAATCATGGACCGGCTGCTTCCTGCACGCCCCCCACTGGGGATCGAGCCCACAACCCGGGCCGGTGCCCTGACCTCCTGGTTCATGGGTCGATGCTCAGCCCTGAGCCGCGCCGGCCGGACTGTTCCCATCCCTGGTCTAGCGAGTGTGCGTCCTTGTCCTTGGCTCAGTGTCCGCTCCCCGGCAGGTGGCTGAGGACGAGGTGAGTGACAACAGCGCCGAGTGCGTGGTGTGCCTCTCGGACGTGCGGGACACCCTCATCCTGCCCTGCCGCCACCTCTGCCTGTGCAACACCTGCGCCGACACCCTGCGCTACCAGGCCAGCAACTGCCCCATCTGCCGCCTGCGTAAGCCCCGCGGGGCAGGGGTGGCGGGGTCTGTCCCACCCCCGCACCCACGTGGCCTGACGGCCCCTCTCCTCCTCCGCAGCCTTCCGGGCGCTGCTGCAGATCCGAGCCATGAGGAAGAAGCTGGGCCCCTTGTCCCCGACCAGCTTCAACCCCATCATCTCCTCCCAGACCTCCGACTCGGAGGAGCCCTCGGTGAGTGGGGCTCAGAACCGCGCCCCGTGAAGCCAACAGGGAGGTCTCCTCGCTGCCTCCTCTCGCCTTGGCCCCTCATTTCCGTGCCTTTGCGGGGTGTGGGCAGTAAGCTGGGTGAGCCCCTGTTGCCTTGAGACCAGCCTGTAGTGTAAGGTTGGGAATTTGGTGTCCTGATGGTGGTGGCCATGCCTAGAGCCTCCCCCACTTCCCCCCTGTGGGCCCCCCTTTCTCCGGGACTCCCCCAAGCAGAAGCAAGGGGGTGGTCGTCTTAGGTTAGGATATAGTTTACTGTCTTTATCTGAGTCCTCGCAGGAGGTAACTGGTTTTATTTTTCTGGGTTTTTTTAAAATATATTTTTTATTGATTTCACAGAGGAAGGGAGAGGGAGAGAGAGAGAAACATCAATGATGAGAGAGAATCATTGATCAGTTGCCTCCTGCACACCTCACACTAGGGATCGAGTTCCCTGACCGGGAATCAAACCGTAACCTCCTGATTCTTAGGTCAATGCTCAACCACTGAGCCACACCGGCCGGGCGGTAACTGGTTTTCTTTATCCCTTTTGGTGGGGTCAGGGGCGGGGAGCCGAGCATATGAAGGTATCCCCCTCCGTTTCAGGGTGCAAGGCAGGGTGTCGGGGTGAAGCCTCAGAGCAGATACTGACTTGCTTTAGATTCCCACGCTAGACGTACCATCCAGTGAGCGGTACGGGGATAATTACTTAGCTATCTGGGGAGGAAAAGTCAGTGTGGCTTTACTCCTTACCAGATAACAGATTGCACATGGAGTAACAGTGAACTGTACTCCAAACAAAGCAAACCAAGCAGAACGTTAAAGGGCTGGAATGAATTACCGGTCACTCTCCGGTGGACTTTGGACGGGAGAGGGCTCGCTAAAGTGGAACAGGACAGACAAAGACGGTGCACATTTCACCACGTAACAGATTTAAATTTCAGCCCGGCTGATGCGGCTCAGTGGTTGCACGTCGACCCAGACACCAAAAGGTCACCGATTCAATTCCCGGTCGGGGCTCATGCCCAGGTTGTGGGCTCAGTCCCCCATAGGGGGCGTGCAGGAGGCAGCCCATCCGTGTTTCTCTCTCCCTCTCCCTTCCTCTTTCTCTAAAAACAAAAACAATAAAAACAAAACATAGGAGCTTTAAAATTTTTTGAATTTCAGATGAATAGCACATGACCAAGATTGAAAGGCAAACAACCACCCATTTAAAGAAAAAAATGTCTTCACGACATTTACAAGGGAGGAAAGGCCGTGTCTCGGCTGTAGCTCCTGTGAATAAAACAGATAAAAATGTTCAAAGGGTTTCAAAACGCAGTTCTCAGAAGCGGGAGCACAGCATTGCTTTCAGCCTCAGCCACATTAAAAACCAACAATACGCAAATTAATGGGAGACACCGTTTTCACCCTTCAAATTAAAAAAACCTCTTTAAAGACACTCCAGGCTGGCAGAACTAAGTAGGTTTTCTGTTCTGCTTTGAGGAGTGAAACTAGAAAAATCGTTGAAAAAAATTTTTTTAAAAAGCCTGTGTATGTCAAGAGCCTTAAACACGATTATACGAGGTAATCTAGGGCCTAAGAATTTAATACCAAGAAAATGATCTGAAAAAAGATTCAGGCACTAGGACATCCCTCAGACTGTTCACAGTCGGAAATGTCGACACAGCTGAGTAGCCAGCCCCGGTGGGACCAGGAGCTTGCGGGGTCGGTGAGAAGGGGACGCGTGTGAAGGAAAACATGTGTCAGGTGACGTACGCAGGATATAAAGTTGTTATTCACAGATAGGTTGTAGCTGTGCAAACAGGACAGAGGGAAAAATTGGAAGAAAATACACAGAATGCTAATAAAATTATTACTTTGGGTGACTTGATTATTGATGGTTTCCCCCCTCCTTTCTACTCTTTTTTTTTAATCCTGACCCGAGGATATGTTTATTGATTTTAGAGAGAGAGAAAGAGACAGACATCGATGTGAGAGAGAACATCGATTGGTCGCCTCCCGCAACACACCCCAACCAACACATCCCAACCAACACACCCCAACCAACACATCCCAACCAACACACCCCAACCAACACATCCCAACCAACACATCCCAACCAACACACCCCAACCAACACACCCCAACCAACACACCCCAACCAACACATCCCAACCAACACACCCCAACCAACACATCCCAACCAACACACCCCAACCAACACACCCCAACCAACACATCCCAACCAACACACCCCAGCCGGGGCTTGAACCTGCAGCCCGGGCATGTGCCCTGGCGGGGAATCGACCCGGGACCTCTGGCCTGAGCCCCGCGGTCTGGCTAACGAGCTCTCCCACCGTCTGACCCCCTAGTCCTCCGAGAACATCCCGCCGGGCTATGAAGTGGTGTCCCTTCTGGAGGCCCTCAACGGGCCCCTCACCCCGTCCCCCGCGGTCCCTCCACTGCACGTGCTGGGCGACGGCCACCTCTCAGGAATGCTGCCCGCCTACGGCAGCGACGGCCACCTGCCCCCCGTCAGGACCCTCTCCCCGCTCGACCGCCTGCCCGACGGCAGCAGCCAAGGACTCAAGCTCAAAAGGAGTCTCTCCAAGTGAGTCGCCGGCACGCGCCCGCCCGTGTGGGCCTGGGGTCCTTGGCGGGGTGCTCCCAGCCACCCCCCACCTCCTCAGCGCCGCTCCCCACCTGGGTGCCCGGGCAGGGTGGGCCCGCTGGGCCGTTCCCAGAGCGTCTCGTTTCCAGAAGACCCGGGGCTGATCCCTGGGGGAGCTAACCCCGGCCCTTAGGAGAGGAAGGTAAGGTGGCAGGCGCGGATGTAGGGGGACCAGATAGACAAATCCATTAGGCGTACTGTTGGGGGGAGGTCCAGGGAGGTCCAGGGCATCATTTAGTCCAGCGAGGGCGAACCTTTCGAGCTCGGCGTGTCAGCATTTTGAAAAGCCCTAACTTAACTCTGGTGCCATGTCACATATAGAAATTTTTTGATATTTGCAACCATAGTAAAACAAAGACTTATATTTTTTATATTTATTTTATATATTTACATGCCATTTAACAAAGAAAAATCAACCAAAAAAATGAGTTCGCGTGTCACCTCTGACACGCGTGTCATAGGTTCGCCATCACTGATTTAGTCTGAAGACTAAAGCAACCTTGGGATTTGTATCTTTTAGGCATTTAAACCCAACGAGGCCCAGACTGATAAGCTTTCTGCTGCAGCGTCAAGGAAGGCAGCTTATACACTAGGGGTGGGGAACCTTTTTCCTGCCAGGGGCCATTGGATGTTTATAGCATCACTCTCGGGCCATGCAGAATTAAAAATTAGCTGCTGTATCTGGTCAAACATTTCATTAACTCACTCCTACTGCCTTGGCGGGGCCAGACCAAATGATTCCTTCGAGGGCACGGCCCGCAGGCCGGACGCTCCCCACCCCTGTTATAGATGAAAATATTAAGACAGCAGAAATGTCAGTGGTTTTTCCCAAGTTTACACACACGTTATGGAAGAAGCTGAAGAGAAAACTCAGATGTTCTGATGCCCACGAGCGGGCTCCGTCCCTCCCAGTGCTCTGCCCACCTCCCCGCGCCTTAGGGTTTGGGGTGCTCCGCGCGGTCCGCCCCTTCCTGCGGGGTCTGGTGGGAACGTGCCGTTCTCCCGGCCCAGCTGCTGTTCCCTCCGACAGGTCCATCTCCCAGAATTCCTCGGTGCTGCACGAGGAGGAAGACGAGCGTTCCTGCAGCGACTCGGAGACGCGCCTCTCTCCGCGGCCGGCCGCGCAGCAGCCGGGAGAGGTAGCCTGCACCGCCCTTCCTTTCGTGGGGTCGGACTCCAGTGCGTGTCGGATTCCCGGTCAGGGCCACCTGCTGTCATTCATTCGTCAACACCTTTTTTTAATTTTTATAAATATGTTTTTATTGATGTCAGAGAGGAAAGGAGAAGGAGAGAGAGATGGAAACATCAATGATGAGAGAGAATCATGGATCGGCTGCCTCCTGCACACTCCACACCGGGGATGGAGCCCGCAACCCAGGCACGTACCCTGACCGGGAATCGAACTGTGACCTCCTGGTTCATAGGTCGACCCTCAACCACGGAGCCACACCGGCCGGGCCGCCAAACACCTTTTGAACCCTCTCTGAGACAGCGGCAGAGGTTTTGTTCAATTTATTTATTCATGAGCCTGTGACTTACCTGTGCTATTCCGTCTGCTGAGGACAGCAGCAGTGAGGAGACCGCCAACCCCTGCCTGGTGGCGCTTATGTTCTTGATGGTGGGGTGGGAGTGGCCCAAAAGGCAGTAAGTGAAAAACGTGTGTCCGAGGGCGCTGTGTTCGCTGTGGCAGAGGAGGGAGGGAGAGGGTGTCGAGGCCAGAGGTGGGGTTGCTGTCTTTACGGAGTGGCCTGTGAACACAGACCGAGGGAGGCGCGAGAGCCAGCGATGCAGGCATCCCAGGAAAGGGTGCGGGCACAGGACACGCTGGGAGGACGTGTGGAGGAGGGAAGGAGGTGGGGTTTCCTGCCTGTGCCCCCCTCACAGGTTCTAGGTAACACAGGCGCATTGCACCCCCTCTCGGCAAGGCAGTGAGCTGGGTCTGGGAGCAGGCGGAGGTGACAGCAGGGTCCCGCCCTCAGGAGCGTGAGGACTAGTGGGGACAGGACATGTGCAGTGGCTGCCACAGAGTCGTTGCTCAGTTAGGTGTTGTTTGAATGAATGCATGAATGAATGAATGAATGAATGAATGAATTTAACGATAGGAGACAAGTGTGCCCAAGGCAGGGACCGTCAGCGCTGGGCCAGAGGTGGGAGAGATGGCACGTGAAGGAAACCGTGAGTGAGAGAGAGGACGGGCGTGGAGTAGACGTGGGGATTCTTAGAAATGAAGAGAAAAGGGAGAGAAACGCTGGGGATGGGGAGACGTCCAGGCTGTGGGCAGGTCAGTGGTCCCGTGAGAGCTTTGTGTCCCGAAGGCCCACCTGCTGGGGAGAGTCGATGGATTGGGGGAGACAGACTGAGCCTGGGTGGGAGGGAGCCCAGAGCTGGGATCGCAAAAGCACGCTGGGCCCGGCTTTCGTGGCTCAGTGGTTGAGCACCGACCTATAAACCAAGAGGTCACTAGTGCGTTTCCTGGTCAGGACACCTGCCTGGGTTGTGGGCTCCATCCCCAGTGGGAGGCGTGCAGGAGGCAGCCGATCAATGATCCTCATCATTGATGTTTCTATCTCTCCCTTCCTCCCTGAAATCAATAAAAATATATTTTTTTTAAAAAAAAGAAAAAGCACGCCGGCCTGGAGAAAAGAGAATGGGCTGTGGAGCTAGAACCCCTAGGACTTCGCACCTGCCGGGGGTGCTGGGGGCGCCAGCCCAGCTGGCTGACGGGTGGGGTGTCAGGGCAGGGCGGGCCGGGGAAGGGGCTGCTGTGTGAGCCGACTGAGCTGGAACTAACCCGACATCCGAGTGGGGGTGCCCGGCGGGCGGGCGGGCGGCCTCTGTTGCTCTGTCCCTTCCCTTCAGAAGGAACGCTGCTTCTCATCCCGGGAACCTGGGCGTCCCCACGTCACAGCTGCCGGTGGCCTGTCACCTGAGCCCCGTCTTTGTGGGCCCGGCAGATGCTGTGCTGCGGGAGGATGAGCTGAGTGAGGTTTGCACCTCCCCGGGGAGCAGCATCCGGGCCAGGGCCGGAGACGGTGGTGACAAGAGAGAGACGGCCCTGCATGTGCTGATGTCGTGGCCGTGGCGTGGGGACCTCGGCCCCTCCCAGCGTCCCCTCGCCCTTCCTCCTGCCCTCGCGGTGTTTGACTTGTCCACCCTCCGTTGTTGCCCAGGAATGTGGCGTCACTCCAGACAGCGAGAATCTCACCCTGTCGTCATCAGGGGCCATTGACCAGTCATCTTGCACGGGGACGCCTCTCTCTTCCACGATTTCCTCCCCAGAAGGTATGCGAGGGAGCGGGGAAGGCGAGGGAGTGGGGAGGGTGGCACGTCCCCCCCGCAAGCCCAGTCCTCAGCCCTGTGTTTCCTCCGGAGCAGACAGACCCTGGGCAGCGAGTTAACACCTAAGCTGGTGACCAGCAGGCCCCTCTAGAGGGGGAGGGGACTGGCTGTCCCCGGGGCGAGCTGGGGGACAGCACTGTCTTACCCCCCGTCCTGCACGTCCCTGGTCCCCGAGTGAGTTCTGAGCTCTGAATGCGAAGGAGCAGAGCCCTGGAAAACCTTCAGTCCGGCCCGGCCGCGTGGCTCAGTGGTGAGCGTGGGCCTATGAACCAGGAGGTCACGGCTCCATTCCCCGTCAGGGCACAGGCCCAGGTTGTGGGCTCAGCCCCAGTGGAGGGTGTGCAGGCGGCAGCCGGTCAGTGATTCTCTCTCATCATTGATGTTTCTCTCTCTCTCTCCCTCTCCCTTCCTCCCTGAAACCAATAAAAACATATTTTTAAAAAAGGATAAAAAAGAAAACCTTCCATCTAAAACCCCTTCGGTGACGGGGAGGCCAGGCCACTGTGGCCTCGCTGAGCGGGGCAGGGACGGGGCTCGGCTCCTTGCTCAGCTCCAGAGCCCGTGCCGACCCGTCTCCTCCTTCTCCTCCCGTCTCCACAGACCCTGCCAGCAGCAGCCTGGCCCAGTCGGTCATGTCCATGGTGTCCTCCCAGAGCCAGCACTCGCAGCTCAGCACCGACACGGTCTCCTCCATGTCCGGCTCCTACATCGCCCCCGGCACGGGCACGGGCACGGGCACGGAGGACGAGGGAGAGGCGCTCCCCTCCCCGCTGCCCACCAGCAGGGCCGCTTCCGAGGAAGGAGAGGTAAGGGCAGGGCACGGGGCCTCTCCGTGTGACATATCCGAGCAGCTCCCGCAAGGTGCGCCCGGGGCACCTGGGAGCCCCCACCGTGCTGGGAAGGGGAGCCATGGAAATGGGGGAATAGAACCCAGGGCTCCCCCCTCAGGCCTGACTCTGCGGGGCACCACTTTTTTTTGTTGTTGTTAATCTTCACCCAAGGATATTTTTCCATTGATTTTTTAGAGAGTGGGATAGAGAGGGAAAGACAGAGAGAAACATTGATACGAGAGAAACACATCAATTGGTTGCCTCCTGCACACGCCCTGACCAGGGCCGGGGCTGGGGAGGAGCCTGCAGCCGATGTACATGCCCTTGACCGGAATCGAACCCGGGACCCTTTGGTCCACAGGCCGACGCTCTATCCACTGAGCCAAACCAGCCAGGGATGCTTGGCACCACTTCTGTCGCGAGGACGTGGTTGGGGTTTGCTGCAAGGCGGGTGAGCTGGGTGCCCCCAGAGCCGGCATGTCCGCACCTCCATTCCTGTTACTCTTGCAGGCGATGCCGGCGGCGTCTCCAGACAGCAACTTCGTGGGCCTCGCTGACGAGCAGGACGCAGAGGTAACCCCCACAGGGGGCGTGGTGCCCCTTCCAACCAGAGGTCAGAGGGTCCTGGTGCTGGCTGGGGACGCAGACGGGCGGGGCGCTGTTCCGGAACAATCCTCCCAGGTGGCGTTCGGGTCAGGCGTGCTGGGGAGGGACAGCAGCTGCACTAGGGGCGGGGGGTGTCCAGTTAGCAGAGGGCGCTGGTCTCGGGTTACAGACACGGAGTGGGCTTTGAGCACCTGTTTGTCCCTCATTCACTTAGTGACTCTTACACAGGTGACTGGGTCGCGGGTGCTGGCCGGCCCGGGGCCATGAAGGCCTGAGTGGCCTGGCCTCTGCCTGCCCCCCACCTTCTGTCCCCCCAGGCGGGGAGACGGGGTGACAATTCAGCGTGAGAAGTGCCTTGACCAAGGTGTCACAGGGCGGGCTCTAGAACTTCCCTTTTTTCCTCTAGAGCAGCGGTTCTCAACCTGTGGGTCGCGACCCCTTTGGCGGTCGAACGACCCTTTCACAGGGGTCGCCTAAGACCATCCTGCATATCAGATATTTACATTATGATTCATAATAGTAGCAACATTACAGTTATGAAGTAGCAACGAAAATAATTTTATGGTTGGGTCACAACATGCAGAACTGTGTTTAAAGGGCCAGAAGGTTGAGAACCGCTGCACTAGAACTTCTTCTTGAGCCGTATATTCTCAGAGGAGCGGCTGGATAGGGTTTGCGATGGGAAGGGGTTTCTGTGAGGTTGGGGTCTCAGCGCTGTTTCCACCTTAGAAAGCAGACGAGCTAACCCAGCACCAAGGCCATTGCCGGCATGTCCAGCTGCATCCGAACACGCCCCAGACCAGTCCCTCCCAAGCCGGCCGGCCCCTGCCCGGCCTCCCAGGCACCTCCAACTCCTACGCTGCCGCCGCCGGCCCTGCAGTTAAACACCGTGAGGGTCACTAGTTCGGGCTCCAGCCCGTGAGGGTGCAGTTGGCCCTTACACGGCACAGTTCGGGCCGCATTGTCCTGGAATCGGCTGTCTTTCGGGTCTGCAGTGGGGAGCCCTGTGGGCAGAGGCCGGCGGAGACGTGGCCGGCACCCCGACCCGCACTGTTCCAGGCCCACTGCGCTCCCGCTATGCTGTGCAGGCTCAAGCGCCTTCCTTCTGTTGTAGGGCAATGACGTCATGGAGGAAGACGATGGGTCCCCCACACAGGAAGACGGTAATCGACCTGCTCTTGGCTCCCCCTCCTCTGTCCTTCCCGGGTGTTCATTCACGGCCGCAGAGGGGGCCCTGGCGTGAGCGGGTGGCACTCCTCAGCCTGTGCCCCGGGAAGGTCACCTTCCTGATGGGTGGGCTGTCCGAGGACCGCAGTGCCCGCCCGGCTCGCTCGGGATGGGGGTGCAGCAGAGGACGGCTCCCCCTTTACGTGGAACACATTCCAAAGCTTCTCGGGGAGCTCCCACCGCCTGCCTTCCTGCTCCGGCCCCCCGCCGGGTCCCCCAGACCTCTCAGCGCCCCGAGTGCAGCAGCGGCGATGCTGTCTCCTCCGCGTGGGAGAGAGGACTCAGGCTGCGGGTTTGGTTTTGCTGTAGCGAAGGAGGCGGCTGACGTTGCCGGGACAGGGATCCCAGGAGCCAGCGGCACAGGGCAGGCTGGTCCGTAGCTGCCGGAATGGTTTTCTCAGGCCTCCAGGACGCCCTCCGGTGGAGCGGTGTGGTTTCTAGTGCGGACAAGAGGAGGGGTGGCCTGCAGAGAAGGGAGTGGGGAGAGGGGGTGGCGCTGGGCCTGGCCCCCCAGGGGATGGAACCCAGCTCTCCCCTCTGCTCTGAGGCGCCTCCACAGAAGGACACCTCCAAAGCAGACCCGACCCGCGGGGTGCAGACGCCACCCTCATCGCTTCTGCTTCAGCGCTGGCCGTTGCTTGGGGAGTTCAGGGTGCGCTTGCAGACTTGGCCACTCTGCTTGGCCAAGTCACCCTGAAGGAGGGGATGGCCGCCAGGCGGGGCCTCCGCCGCCCTCTGCACAACGAGGCCCATGACCTCAGTGCTCACGGCTCCCTTGGGGACTGTCCCCGACCCCCCGAATATCTGCTTCCGACAAGCTCAGGCCGCAGGTGCTTCCCCTATGACGTCGTGTAGCCCCCAGGGTGGGTCTCTGTGTCTTCCTTTCCCTTTCAGCAAGAAATAAAATAAGATAGAAAGAGGGAGCTTGAAAAAAATAACTGCTAAAACCCTACCCTCCCCCTCTCACACGTCCGTAGGTTTCTGGCCAGTCCCCTTAAAACGTCCTCAAAATAACAAATTCCATAAAGTCCCATAAGAAGATGGATCCTAACTGGGTGCATGTGGCGATTCTGACTTGATATGCAAACTTAGGGAACCTGTGAGACCGGCAATTGTTCTGGTATTTAGCATGTGCAGAGCCCTGTGGTCACAAGCACCCGACAGCACCCACAGACACAGGCAGGAGCAGGGCAGCTCCGCCGGCGGGTCCCCAGCTCCTCCCGCCCCTGGCAGAGCTCCCCGGCTGTTGGCAGCCCCCCTCCCCCAGGCTCCGCCTCCTGCGGAACAGTGGCTGGAAAGGGGCCAGTTAGGGAAAGGGACAGGCTAGGTCGGGAACGCGAACGTGCCCACACAGTTAGATTCCTTATTGTCCGCTCTTTACCCACTTAATTACTGTCTTTTTTTTTTTAAACACATGATCCGGTTTGTTTGTCTCCATCCTTAAGATGTTTACGTTCAGGACAGCAGAGCAGAGACGCACCCAGCGCGCCCGTCTAACTGCGTGAACTCCCTTACAGGCCAGAGGACGTGCGCGTTTCTAGGCATGGAGTGTGACAATAACAATGACTTTGACATCGCAAGCGTGAAAGCACTGGACAATAAGCTGTGCTCTGAGGTCTGCTTACCGGGTGAGTGGCAGTCTGCTGAACGTGACCTTGGTGGGAGTCGCTCCCCTGCTCACACCCCTGCTCTCACCCCGGGGCGCCCACCTCCTGCCCTGCGGCTCCTGCAGAAGCCTGGGCTGTGCTGGGATGCCGGAAGCTGCTGCTGAAAGGAAGTGTGTGCCCCGAGGGAGAAGGTCAGGCCGGGAGGAGGGAGCAGCTCTCCCTCTCCTTCCCGTCTTCCCCGTCTTCCTGACGGGCCCCTCCATCGCGATCTCGCAGATCCCATGGCGGGCGGCCTGGCCTGTGTCCCCCACAGGCGGTGTGGAAGGCAGCCGGAGCCCTTGCGAAGGGCATCCGTGGCTCCTCGGCAGGAAGGTGAAAGCCAGCGTGTTCTCGATGAGCGAGGGGCTCCAGTCGCCTTGTACTTTGTCAGCTCTGGATCCCAGAGGAGAGGTCAGGGCTGGAGGGTGACCGTGCCCCCTGGAGCCCTAACCTTACATTTCATCAGGGCTGTCAGGGCCCCTTCCTCCTCCTCACGGCGCTACCCGGAACCCAGGCCGACTTCCTGCAGAGGAGCCGCGGTACCAACCGGCGCGCGCTGCCCTCTTCCACCCGCGGTGCCCACGTGGGGGCTCCCCGAGCCGCTTCTCCAAAGCCCGGGCCTGCCCACGCGGACTCGGTCAGACCTGCCCGCCGGGTTTTACGGCAGACGCTGTCCCTCACACGTGTGCTCCGTCATCGCTCCGCCGGCCCCTGAAATGGAGACATTTCAACCTCAGAGCAGCCCCCTGGCATCGTGGTCCAGTGCTTTACGCGTTCCGCAAAGTGGCCACGGCTTTGGGGCCACACAGCCGCCTGTGGTTGCCACGCTCCATCGGCCTGGGAAGGACACGGTCCCGCAGGCTCGGGCCGCAGGGAGCCGGGCCTCGGAGGCGTGCCCTCCAGCCTTTCCGGGGCCCCTGGGTCAAGGTCTATGGAGGGCTGACCCAGGCCGGTCTGGACGTCACTTCCTGCCTCCCATCCCCGCCTCGCTTCTGTCTGTCCGTTCGTTTTCCACGGCTTTTTCGGTTCTCTGGTGTCCTGTAGGCTGTGTGTGGAGGCTCACGTTCGCTCTGTGCCAACACTGTCCTCCCGGCTACGCCGCCCGCCCCCGCGCTTGCTGGGCCTGCGCGCATCCCAGCGCCTCCTGCTTCGGTTCCATCCCTAACCGGCAAGGGCCCGTGTCCGTAGACTAGGATTTTTCCAAGAAAAAAAAACTTTTTGGGAGGATATATCCATTCCTGTTCCAGAAAAAGGGGGTGCTTCTGTGCAAGGATCCTGGGGCGGGTTGGTCCAGCTGCAGATGGCATCTCTGCCCTCGCTCCGCTGTGTGTCAGCTCACTGGGCATGCGTGTGTGGGAGAGAGTCTAGGTTCCTGTCCCCCTTGAGGGCCCCCCCCCACTTGTTGGCAGAGGGAGCTGCTGGGAGTTGTTGGAGCCAACCAAGCTGCTGGAAATGCGAGCGTATTCCCTCTGCTTCCGCCTCTTCCTCACCCTGCGCCAGCCTGCTGGTTGACATTCAGTCCGCTCTCGGGGTCGGGGAGGGGAGTGAGACTCGGAAGGGAGGAAGGGAGGGAGGACCCCTGGGGTTCCTTGTGGGGATCTGAGATTAAAGTGGGGTCACGGCTGAGACCAGACACACGAACCAAACCGAACGCTGTGATGTCTGTCGGGAGAGGGATTCGGTGTAAGCGCTTGAGGTGTCTGTCCATTGTCCCCTCACCAGAGGTCCGGGGCTCTTAGGACTCTGGTTCGGCCGGGAGCACCATGCGGGGAGCAAAGTGCTGGGGAACCCTCCGGAAGCGTCCGCTGGGTTCGTGACAGGCGTACCCGCTTTGGTAGGTCCCCTGGGATGGAGGGGCCTCGGCCTTAAGGTCAAACTTCCATCCCACGATGGAGATCCCGAGGTCCCTCCCCGCCGGCCGGCCGGGCTCCTCGGGCCTGTGGGCTCCAGACGGCTTCGCGGCCCTTGGTCTCTGTTTCCCTCTCCAAGCAGAGGGTGCCCCCCTCGAGGAGGGCCCATGAGAAGCAGAGCCGGGGGCACCCCACTCTCCCTGTCCCCATCACCCTCCATGCTCACGGGTGCTCGGCCGGGAGGCCCAGCCAGCTGGTGGCGAGGCCCACACAGGTCCCCATCCTCACCACTCGTCAGAGTGACGCCGACAGGGCACCTGTGCCTCTGAGCCCCTCTGGGGTTCTCGGGCCAGACGCCCAGGGGCAGAGGGGTGCCCCCAGGTTGTTGGAGAGGCTCTGCTCTCCAAGGGAGGGCAGCGAAGCGGACGGGGCAGGGTGAGCAGTTGGGAATTCTGAGACCAGCGAAGGAGTGGCGGGTCCAGGGGATCGGACGGGCTGTCACACGGGTGGCAGTGGGGGAGGGGGGGGCGGGGGACCAGCGGTTGTTCAGCGAACGCCTCTGGGAGATTGATGATGGGAACGAGCGCAGATGACGGGTTCAGTCCTGGAAACACTACAGTTTTGATGGCCGCATCGGGCAGCTGTGGGCGTAGCTAATGGAACTGAAAATGCCTGTGGAGGCCAGTGGGTGACCCAGACCAGGAGGCTCCTGGGGAAGGCGGCACTCGGTAGAGACTGAGGAAACAGCCAATTCACACACACACACCCAGAAACCTCAGTAAAGGGGTGCCCTGAACGTGCTCCCCAAATCCGCCTCTAGAGGTCTCTTCACTCACCCATTTCTGAGTCCCCCAAACGGGAATTGAAGGGAAGCGCCTTTACCTGTCTCCCTCTGAGAGTTTAAACCTCTGAGCCCCGTTTCCTGGCCGGAGTCTCCCCAGCATCCGGGTTCCTTTCTGTGGCCGAGCTCGCCCCCTGGACCGGGTGAGCAGAGGCAGCGTCCCCTGTCGGGAAAGGGCACCCCAGGCGCATGGGTAGCCCCAGGAGAGCGGACGCCAGCCCGAGAGTCTGGAGGCCGCCCCGAAGGCAGCGGTGTTGGCCGGGGAGGGTTCTAGAATGGCCGTGTCTGCGGCGAGGGCTCGTGTGAGCGCAGCAGGAGCCCGGCCCGCCGTCTCGGGCGGCGGCACCGTTTTGTTCTGTGCATGCGTGTGTGTCTTCGCTCCTGTTCACCATCTGCTTTTGGTCTTTCCCACCGCACAGCGCAGCTCCGGAGTCCTGCCCCCTAGACCCTGAGGACTAGGTATGCGACCCACCCCACTGTGTACATGACACAGCCTGTGCCGCCTCGGGGCTCCACGTCACGGGCGGCCTCGCCTTCCCTTCTTGGTCCTGCGCACGCAGAGTGCCGCCCTCGCAGGGAAGGAGCTGCTGACCCCCATCCCCGACGCCGGTACCCCAGGGACCAGCGGCCCCCCAATTCCGGCTGGGTGTGAGACACCTGAGGGTTTCCTTTCTGCTCACCCCTCTTCCCCGGGGCCCACCTCCCCGACTCTCAGAGCCCTGAAAGCATTATCGCCCAGCACGTTTCTTGGAAATAAGCAGTTGATGCTGCTTAACCCCAGAGCCTCTGCCGCCAGAGGGTGTGGTTGGCTGGCCTAGCCTGCGGCCGGCCCCCCACATTTGTGAGCGTCCCCCCTCAAACGTGAGCACAGCCAACCTCGGCCCCGCCCTGCAGAGTTGGTCGGCCCTGCTCAGGAGGTGGTCCAGGCACAGCGTGAGAAGTGGGGCGTCCATGCGGGCTGCAGGGGAGCCCTCCGACCCCTGGGCCTCATCTGGCAGGGGCGGGTGGGGGCTCTGCGGCTCGGAGTCCCGAGTTACGTCTTCCTCCTGCGCTGTGGGCAGCCTGGCCCTGCCTGTCCACGAGCGTCTCCCTGCGCGGATGGAGCCGGCCGTGGGCGGGGAGGGCGGGCAGGGGGAGATGCAGAGAGGGGAGCATGGGGGGACAGAGCCTGGGGCACTGGCTGTTGTGCACCTTCTGCCAGTGGGCGCCCCGCTCGGCGCTCTCCCCTGACCTCACCCAGTCCGCAAGCTCAGGCAGGAGCCGGGAGTGGAGCCCAGCCATCCTGACGGCAGGTTAGGCAGCCTGGGGAGTGAACAGAGGGGCAGTGGTGGGTGGGATGCAGAGTGCAAAGGAGAGAGAAGAGCCGCAGGGGCCTGAGGGGAGGGTGAGGAGTTTAGGGGTGACACCTATGGGACCCCCAGTTTCTCGGCTAGTGCCTCCTGAGGTGGATGGCACCGGCGGATAGCAAGCCTCGGCGGCTGCTCAGATCAAGAAGATGAAGAGCGGCAGGTGTGGGGACGGGGTGCTGAAGCCATGGCACTGCCCCCCCCCCATGTCTCTAGCACCCTGCTGGGCAGCCAGTCACTTCCTGCCCGCCCCCAGCAGACACTCGGGGTGCAAACACTTCTTCCCATCGGAGGAAAGCTCAGCTGGGCCCAGTTTCTTTCTCGTCCAGCATAGCACGTGGGCCGACTTCAAAACAAGGCACTAAAGTGGGTCCCAGGGCAAGTCCCAGGGCAAGTCCACAAAGCGAGAAACAGCCTGCGTGTCCCTCTGTCATGGGGCGCAGAGGCCCCGTGGGGCAGGGGCGCCCACCTCCCGCGCTGTGGCCGCGCACGCAGAGTTTCAGGTGACACGCATCCTGCCAGCCTCCACGCCGAGCTCCCGGCTGCCCTGCTGGAGACCCAGGGACCTGGCCGAGGTCTGGCCCTGTGACCTTGCTCTCTCTCCTCAGGCACCTGGCAGGCCGATGACAACGCGCTCAGTCGTCGGCACCCTCGGCGTCGGCGCCGGTCGTCCAGCAGCCTGGAGGATGCCGAGAGCGGGCGCTGCGTGTGGGGGCCTCTGGCCGTCTGAGAGCCCGCCCCAGGCCAGAGCCTCCTCCGGTCCCCGCATCCCATCCTGGACTCACTGGACCATGGCCTCCTGGGCATCCTCAGCGGGACACGTGGAGACTTTTACACCCACGTGCGAGCTGGGCGTGGAGGCCAGCCTGCTCCTCCCGGCCCCCAGCCTTCCATCACCAGGACCCCGGCCCTCTCCGAAGGGGCTGGACGCCTCCTTCCTCCTCAGAGACCCTCTGGAACGTTCCCACTGTATCTTGATCTTCAGGGGAGCCACGCCCACAGGCTGGCGTCTCGAGCATCTCTCTTCTCCGTGGCGGGTAGACCAGAAGGCTCGGAGTCTTAGCGGCTGCGTTGCAGGCGTTTTTAGGTGTCAGGGACAGCAACTCCAATTTGAAACCTCCAGTTCGGGGTGGATTTGAGGGAGACACGTGAGAAGGCAAAGCCATGTTGCACTGTATGCGGAGTTTCCTTCAAGGACAAGAGAAATGGTACCAGCCCACCAGACGGTTGGTTGAAAAGACAGTTCTTGCTTCCAGCAGGCGAGCTGGTCTAAGCCTCATGTCTTGCTTAGAGAGGAGGCCTTGGACCTGAGACATGCCCCCCCCCCCCCCAGTTACATGACCGCCCTCGGGAGGGTCTTAGATCAGGTACATCCGGGAAGGCCTGGGACTCCACCCTAAGGTGACATTTCAAAACACATTTGTGACCCCCTCTCTCCGGTGCGTGGAGCTGTCATCACGCTGGCCCTGTCCAGTGGTATTCTTACCCGTTTCCCGTCTCCACCCCGGTTTGTTCATAGTTGAAGAAACAGGCTGAGAGGGGGGTGGGCCAGGGACCCTCCAGCTGGTACCCAGGACTCCCCAAGGAAGCGGTACGGAGCGCTGAGCTGGGGGCCGGCAGTGGGCTCGCGCTGGTGGCAGGAGGCAGGGCCTTCACCCCTGGGGAGTCTCCCCGCGCCATGTTCCCCCCCCCACCCCCACCCCCGCCTTCCAGTCCTCCTGAGCCTGAGAGGGGCAAGGGGAGGGACTGCCTTCCACAGGCTCATTAGAGACTTAGAGTGTTCCAGTCACGTGCCCACCCCCCCTCAGCCCAAACGCTGGCGAGAGCAAGGCTGCCTGGACCGTGAGTGCTGGGTGTCCCCCTCCCGGCGCTGGCTCTGCTGAGTCCTCGGCTCTCGGACAGACGCTCTGTCTGTTGGCCTTTGGAAAAGGGGGTTGAGCGCGGGCTTGGGAGGCAGAGCTGAAAACAGCAATGTGTGAGGCGGAGACGTGGAGCCAGGCTGTGCCCGTCCGATGGCCTGTCTTAGGATTTGGAACTGCCACCCGGAAGAGCTGCTCAGGGCCCTTGCCAAGCCTCCCAGGGAGCCCCGTGCCCTCGCTCGGCACCCTTCCGGCGGCCTTTTGCACGGCCGGGTGAGCAGGGCCCTCCCGCCGCCCAGTGGCTGTGGCTCACGCTCTGCCTGGTCGGGGAACCTGCTGTTCTGACAGGTGTGGCGTGAGCCAAGCCGGAATCGAAGCTTCTGGAGGGAGTTCCCACGTCCGCCCTCTCCGGAATCCTGCCGTGGGCTCCACTGGTTCAGGCCCCACTCCGTGTCCTTCCCTCCCCCCGGCATTCTTCCAGCCCCACCCCTTTCCTATTGGAGATCTGAGCAATAACCCCACTCCCTGAGTTCCTCCCAGTTTGAGCCCCAGAAACGCCAGGGAAGGGGGCTTCCCTCAGCCTCGGGTAGAGGCGCACAGACCCACCTGCTCTCCCGGCAGGTAGCCTTCACGGTGTGGTGTTACCTGAGATGAAGGAGCCGCAGGTCAACAGCAGCCACGGGGGGCCAGGAACCCTAAGAGGAAGCCGTCACCGACACCCTTCCTGGGGGGTCCGTGTCCTCTCCCAGGGGGAGAGGCTCAGAAAGGTTCTTCTAAGCCTTGGTTCCCTACCCAAGACCTCTGGGCTACAGGATGGCCCCTCAGTCCTTGTTTTCCAGTCACTTCCTGTCTTCTGCCCCCTCCCTCCCCCCCCCCCTTGTTCTCATTCAGATGTTGGCAAGCAGAGATATCCCCCCCAGAGGCTAGTCCTCAGCCTGAGAGGGGACAAGGCCACTGCCCCCGAGAGAATGGACGGGCATAGGCTAACTGGGGGCCGGTCGCTCCTTCCTACCACAGGGGTCTGAGCTCCCCACGGCCTCCAGGTAGTGTGATCCAGGCCTCCTGGCAGAGCCTTTTCCCATCCCACCAGAGTTCACGCCCACACCGGGCACCTCTTGGGCACAGACCCACACACTTGAAGCCATCTCACCCGGAGAGAGCTAGGGTCCTGTCCGCCCGACCCTGGCCCCCTCGCTGCTCACCTTGCTTTAGGGTCTGCACCCCGGCTGTGTGCAGGGGTGTCTGTACGGTTGTGCCATCCGTGTACCCCTCATCCCTGGAGTTACGCTCATGGGTACAGGACAGTGGGGACGTCGGGATGCAGTGTTCATGGGCTGCTGCATGATTCTTAAAACGGAATAAAGCTGTTTACAAGGAAGGAGAGAGAGTTCCTGTCTGACTCTCTCCCGCCCCTTTACCTCTCTCTCGGGAGAATGTGGAGGTGAGGCGAGGGCAAGGGGCAGGGGAGGCCATGCCCCTGGGAGGAGTGGATGTGCCATCCCCTGGGCACCGGCTTCCCTCCGCAGCCCTCCAGCGCCTGGGCAGAGGCCTGAGCCAGGGGCCCTCAGCCCCACCCTTGCCCTTAAACCCGAGAACTCCCAACACTGCAGCTCCTCCATAATTGAAGAGCAGGGAAGCTGGTGACAGGAGGGAGGCGGGGCGGGGAGGGAGGCCCACAGTCCCTGTCACTTAAAGGGGGTGGAATTGTTGGGTTAAATGGCCCGGCTGGGAGAACTTGGGAAGACCGTGGCTTCTCTGAGTTGTACCCGCTGGGTCTGCCTCCTCAGATATCTGGGAAGGAGGGAGGATTTCCGCAGAAGCCTCTGGAATGTCAGGGGTGGGGAGGCAGCCGCTTACCGGGAACGGGAGGGATGACCCTACCCGCCTTGGTGCGTCCGCGATCCGGGCGGGCCACGGCTGCGGACCTGGGTGGCAGGTGGCATCGGAGAGTCGGACCTGCCCGCGGGCACCAGAGCCGACACGGGACCGGGAGAGAGGAACAGGCCGCGGAACGCGAGGCAGTGCCACTCGCAGCCCGGAGGAGAGGCCGCGGGACCCCAGCCCACGGTTCCCGAGTCGGAGCCCGCTCTGGGCATTGCCCCGCGCCCCGGGCTGCGTCCCCGGAGCCGTAGAGGCCTCGGTGCGGCCGGGACAGGAGGGGGCAGGGCGGGAGTGCGGGTCCTGGGGGGAACGGCTCCCCTGGGTGCCCGCGTCGGCAGGAGCGCGGAGCCGCGCGCTTCTCCGAAACTTGCGCGCGCCCCTCGGGCGGGAATGCGAGGCGCGGGCCGCGGGCGGGTAGGGGGCTGGGTGGCGCGGGAGAGGGAGGCAGAAGGAGGGAGTTCCAAGAGAGTTACCGCCGGAGAGAGTGGCAAGAGCCCGCGGTCACCTTGGAGACGCGCTGACCAATGGCAGCAGCGAAAGCTGTTTATGGGGGCGGGGCGTCGCCATGGCAGCAGGAGAAGCCTTTGGAGCGGCTACTTAATGCGGGTCCCGGGCCGCGGGCGCTCAGAGAGGCGCCTTCAGGCTGCGGGGAGGACGAGGGGTGCTGGCGGGGCCCTCAAGCTGAGGGCAGAGAGCCGCGGGGGTGGTGGTAACTTCTTCCAGAACCTTCCTTTAGCCCGGGCTGCGCTCTGAGCCAGGTAAGGGACTGAGAGGTCTGCGGGCCGCGGAAGGTGGGCGGCAGCGCGCTCTCCCGTGCGTCCCGCAGCCAGTGGTGGGCCTGGAAACTGACCTCTGCGGCGTTGGGGTACCTGACTTTCCGCCCCGATCCCTTCCTTCCCCTGATCTCCCATCTTTTCAAAGATCAGACGACCTTCCCGGGCCCCCGCCCTGTCGTCCTGCCCTCGCGGGCTCCCTCGCCCCTTCCCCTGAGTTGGGGTGGGGGTGTCTGACTTCCCGCTCTTGGGGAGAACGGGACCGACTGGAATGCTCCTACCCTCTCCCTTCACTTGGCTAATAGCGTCTCCTCTTCAACCTCGAAGAGGAAATGAAGCGAGGCGGTCCCTGCGGGGGTCGGTCCTGTTTCCCAGACCTCAGCCCTAACACACCCTCGCAGCTGCGGGACGACTTTAGAGGAATCCCCCCCCACGCCCCTGCCCCCGGGGTGGGGAAAGCGCTCAGCTCCCGCCGCGGTCCCCGCAGGCCCCACGTTCGCATTCGGAGGAGGCGACCCCCAGGTCGCGGGATGGAAGCGCGCGTCCGGGAGGCGGTGTAACTGGAGCCGCGGGAGTCAGCGGGCCGGAGAGCGCGGCGGGCCACCGAGGCTCAGCCGTGGGTGCTGACCGCCCCTTCGGAGATCCCCGCAGACATGGCGGAGAGCTGGCTGCGCCTCTCGGGCGCAGGGGCGGCGGAGGAGGCGGGGCCGGAGGGCGGCCTGGAGGAGCCCGACGCCCTGGATGACAGCCTGACCAGCCTGCAGTGGCTGCAGGAGTTCTCCATTCTCAACGCCAAGGCGCCCACCCTGCCCCCGGGGGGCACCGACCCCCACGGCTACCATCAGGTGCCGGGCTCGGCGGCGCCGGGGTCCCCCCTGGCGGCGGACCCCGCCTGCCTGGGGCAGCCGCACACGCCGGGCAAGCCCACCTCTTCGAGCACGTCCGGGAGCTCGCCCTCGGGGCTACAGGCTCCGCCCCCCGACGACGTGGACTACACCACCAACCCGAGCGTGAAGCCGCCCTACTCATACGCCACGCTCATCTGCATGGCCATGCAGGCCAGCAAGGCCACCAAGATCACCCTGTCGGCCATCTACAAGTGGATCACAGACAACTTCTGCTACTTCCGCCACGCTGATCCCACCTGGCAGGTAGGGGAGGTGTGGGTTTCGGCTGCTCCTTCCCAGCCTCCTCCCGTGCCCCCTCCTCCTCCATTCTTGCAGGGACTCACTCAGATCCGGGTCAAGTAGCCAGGGCCCACGGGAGGGAGGCCCTGGAGGGAGGCCCTGGGGGAGCCCAGTGCTTGGAAATGCCTCTCTTTTGACATAGAGAGGGAGGCTGTTCAGAGGGCTTTAGGGGTGAGGATGCTGAGTTCAAAGGGCAAACACTTGTCACCCATCCAAGGGGCTCAGCCCAAAGACCAGGGCCAGACTTTGCCATGGACACAGCCCCCTGGGGGAAGGTGGTGATGGACGAGGGGCACATTTTTGTCCCAAGTCCGAGAATTCCTAGACACTGCCCTGCCCAGGGACAGTGTTCAGGACCTGGCTCAGAAGTGGAAGCTGGAGCATCGGCCCTCGCTCTGCCTCCTGCCTGGTTGCAGTTGGCTTGGGGGGCAGGGGGTCGAGTGCTGTGGGGTGTGAAGGCAGCTGTGTCTGAGAGCGGGTATGGGGCCTTCCTACAGCTGCTGCCCCAGCCCCCACTCCAGCCGCTCCCCAGTTTCCTGTCTCCACTCCTCCCCCTCCTCTCAGTCAAGCTCCCTGGAGAGACAATTACCTGAGCCAGGTGCTTCCCACAGGGGCTCTGCCTCCAGCTCTGGCTTCAGAGCAGCCCAGGGCCAGGCCGCCATGTAAACACCCAGCCTTGCCAAGGGGCACTACCCACCCGTCCGCCCCGCTCTCCAGGCCCCCGACCCCGTCCCCATCCTGGTTTGGATAAGACGACGCAACTAGGAATGAATGCGGCAGCATGGTGATCTGAGGCGGGGCAGGCATTGCCCTGAGAGTCCGGGATCAGGGCCTGGTTGGGGACAGAGGCCCTGAGGACACCCAGACTCTCCCCTGGGGCGCCCGCAGCAGCAGGCCGCACATCACAGTCCCCGATACTCTTCACTTGCTTGGGCCCTGGCCGGGGCGAGGCCCTCGGCAGCCTTGGCGAGAAGGCAGAGACCCCCCACCACCCCCCCAAGCCTGCGGAGCCCCGACTGCGGGAAGTGGGCCCAGGAATGAGCGCTATGCTCTTTGCTGGGTAATAATCAACTGAGGCCAAACAGCCTGGTGGGAGGAGGGGCGGGGGGCAAGGCCCTGGCCAGCGGCTGGCTCAACAAAGGAAAGCCATCGGCTCCTACCACACCTCATCCCCACACACACTCCTGTGCACGCAGGCGCGTGGACACACACCCCCTCACACCTCAGGTCACCCAGGGCCGCCCACCCCAACCCTCCCGCTCCACAAACAGAGGGCCGGCCAGGCCAGGCCCTGGGGGAGCTGAGGCGTTTGGCCAGAGGCTGTAAGCGGTGGGGTGAGGGGGGGGCGGGCAGGACAGGGTGGCACTGAAACCACCCTGTGGCTCAGGCTCGGATGACTGAGCAGGCAGATATCCCGGCAACAGGGAATAAAAGCCCCCGACGGCACTCCTGGCTCCGGGGGCCCTGTGGCTGGTGTCCCAGAGCCGCCTCCCCCTCCCCCACCGGGAGAAGAGGGGAGGAGACAGGCGGGAGCACAGGCAGCCACTGACCCTTCCTCCCCGCTCAGCATCCTCCTCCCTCCTCTGTCCTGTGCCCAGAATTCCATCCGCCACAACCTGTCCCTGAACAAGTGTTTCATCAAAGTGCCGCGGGAGAAGGACGAGCCGGGCAAGGGCGGCTTCTGGCGCATCGACCCCCAGTACGCCGAGCGCCTGCTGAGCGGGGCCTTCAAGAAGCGGCGGCTGACCCCGGTCCACATCCACCCGGCCTTCGCCCGCCAGGCCGAGCAGAAGCCCAGCGCCGCGCCGTGGGCCGGGCCCCTGGCCGTGAACACCGAGGCCCAGCAGCTGCTGCGGGAGTTCGAGGAGGCCACCGGGGAGGTGGGTTGGGGTGCGGGCGAGGGCAGGCTCGGGCACAAGCGCAAACAGCCGCTGCCCAAGCGGGTGGCCAAGGCGCCCCGGCCCCCCAGCACCCTGCTGCTGACCCCGGAGGAGCAGGGCGAGCTGGAGCCCCTCAAAGGCAACTTTGACTGGGAGGCGGTCTTCCACTCCGGCGCCCTGGGCGGGGAGCTGGGCGCCCTGGAGGCCCTGGAGCTGAGCCCCCCGCTGAGCCCCGCCTCGCACGGGGACGTGGACCTCACCGTCCACGGCCACCACATCGACTGCCCCTCGACGTGGGGGCCCTCGGTGGAGCAGGCTGCCGACAGCCTGGACTTCGACGAGACCTTCCTGGCCACGTCCTTCCTGCAGCACCCGTGGGACGAGAGCGGCAGCGGCTGCCTGCCCCCCGAGCCCCTCTTCGAGGCCGGGGACGCCACCCTCGCTGCCGACCTGCAAGACTGGGCCAGTGTGGGTGCCTTCTTGTAAGAGGCCGGGCCCCGCCCCCGCCTGCGGACAGCACCCAAGTCAGGGCCCAGACTGCCCCCCAACACAGGCCCGTGGAACCCCACTGCCCAGACAGGGGCTGGGCCACGTCTCCCGAGCTGGCACCACGGGGCCACACATCCCCCAGCCTGGGCTGCCCTCGGATTCCAGCCCCGGAGGCTGAGAACTGGGGCTCAGGACCAGTGACTCGCTGCCTCCCCTCCCGGCCCCCATACACACAGTGTTTCATTGACCCTCAGCTGCCCTGCCCCAGGGACCAGCTAATAGCCCTGCGCTGTGAGCACTGCGGCCTGAGGGGCCCTGGCCGGGCTGGGGCCGGGGAGCCAGAGAACAGGGCCCACCTGGGCACTTTGGCTTCAAAAGGTTCTCCTTCCTCCATCCTCCATCCTCCCCCTCTCCCCTCCGCAAGGTCTCTATCCAGAAAAAATTCCCAGGTACAGCAAATGCTAATTAGGTGACTGCAAATTAACCCCCGGAGGCCTCTCCGGGCAAAGCCTCCCAGGGCCGGGCGGGCAGTAGGCAGTGGAGCTGGGAGGGGCAGAGAGGAGAGAGGTGAGGTCCGGGCACCCATGGGGCAGGGAGGCTTCCTAAGGCCTCCGGAGTCTTCTCCTGGCCCATCTCCACCGGGGGCAGGGGCGAGGTGGGAAACCCCTAATTTTTGAGCCCGACAGGAGGCTGACAGTAGTGAGGAGTTGGGGTTCTGGGGAGTTGGGGGCAGGGGTAGCCAAGCTGCAGGGGGGAGGGAAAGACAGACTAACGTAGTGAGTGTCACTATAGCTGAGGTTTAACCGGGAGGGATAGCAAACTAGTGGTGATTGAGAAAGAAAGACCTCCTGCCTCCAACGCCAGCTGCGCGGGCTGCAGATACCGCCTCTTACAGACAACCACACACCACCAATTCCTGCGTGGAAAGGTGGGAGCCAGGTCACAGCAGCGTCTTTGTTTAGGAGACAATGACAATGTACAGTAATTATCCTGAGAGATTCATCCCCATCATAATGTAAGGGGAGCCTGCTCATGGCTCTGTCCCAGATCCCTCTGGGGAGTAAAGATTCAAGAAGTCAGACCAGCCTGGGTACCTGGTTCTCCTTTTTCCCCTTGGCTCGTCTAATCCATCTCTGCCTGGGGTGCCATTGGTGACCGGGATGCCACAGGCAATCACTGAGCAGGCCTCCTGGGCATCTTCACAGGTTGTGGGTTCTGAGAAGGAAACTGTCACCACACACAGAAGGGTGGGAAGTGATACAAACCAGAACATGGTCCTCACCTGGTAGTGGAGAGAGTGAGGGAAAGAATTGCATCTCATCCCATGTAGCCAACATCCGCACCACCTCTGGTGTGCTGGACCCTGTGCTCGGGACACAGACACACCAGCTTTGACTCTGAGTTTCTCCCAGGCTACTAAGGAGACAGACAACTTACACATTAACTACTGTAATGTGTAATACTCAGGAAACTATAATATGGTTTCATGTACATAATGTACTGGCTGAGCTCTCAAGGCCTCTACAAAACCATATACGTTTTTCCAAATGAATTAGAATTCTTAATCCTTAGAAAACTTAACTTGTAGTGACATCTAAAAGC
>NW_005872097.1:30992-38281 GCF_000147115.1 Myotis lucifugus
CCCAGCCTACCAGGGTTCTGATGGGGAAACTGAGGCGCAGAACATGTGTGTGTGAGTGACACAGTGTGGCATCTCTCAGTCCCCGCCCCCCAGCTTTGTCTGGAACCCACCTCTCCACTCAGCCCCACAAGAACACCCTGGGGGTGCACAGCTCCTCCCCCAGCGCGCGGGCACACGCACACACACACACACACACACACACACACGCACACACACACACACACCCCCCCTGGCACAAACGGGCATCTCCCGCACAGTCCTGCCCAGCCTCCAGGACCCCTTTCTCCCTTTCTCACCCAAGTCCTTTCTTCCCCTTCACTGGGGCTTGGCTCTAGGCCAGCCTGCATTCCCCTTGCTAACTTGCTGCTTTCACTTGCTAATGATTCCAAATATTTCAGAAGGGCGCACACTGCAGGGCCGGTGGGGTTGGGGCCTTGCTGAGCCCAGAAGCCAGCCCAGCCCCTTCCCACAGCAGACTGAGGCCGCCTCACTCCACGACTCCTTTCAACCCCCCCACCACCCACCAGCCCAACTCTCTACTGGCCCCCAGCAGTGGGGAAGTAGTGGGGGGGGGGGCCTCTGGCCTTCTCCACTGGCCCCCAAGATCAGCCTCCAGCCCTGGCCAAAGGGGTCACATCTCTGATTGACCGGTGGGCGTGCCGCCCTCTCCCCAACCTCACCCTCGGCCTCCGCTGTGCTGGGGGGAGAGGGGCAAGGTCGGGCAGGCAGAGCTGCCCAAGGCAGCGAGGAAAGGCCGAGGAGTGCGCAGAGGTGGGGCTCAGCCCTGGCTGTAGGGGAATGACCAGGCGCCCCTGAAAATCCCTGTGCTGGGGCCCAGGCACCAACACTGATTCAGGGTCCCCAGACGCTACCGAAGCCGAGGGGGTGGGTGCACTGGGCTTCCCACTCGCTGAGCAGGCAGCATCTGCAGAGGGAAAGTGAGTTTCAGAGCCCATCCCTCCTGCTTGTCCCTGCCCGATGGCTTTCAGTTTTATTTTTTATTTGTTTATACACTGAGTGGTCAGGTTATTATGACCACCTGACGTTTGTAGGCAAATTAGCTATAATTTCTCGCTGAAGTTGCTAGAGGGCCAGACCATTATAAATAGGGAAGCAGGTTGTTTACCAAGACAGCAGAAGTGATTTTTTTTCTGAAGATATGGGTAAACAACGCGATTTAACAGCCTTTGAACATAGAATATATATATAGTATTGATTTCAGAGAGGAAGGGATATATATATATAGAATTGATTTCAGAGAGGAAGGGAGGGAGAGAGGGAGAGAGAGAGAAACATCAGTAATGAGAGAGAATCATTGATCGGCTGCCTCCTGCACACCCCACGCTGGGAATTGAGCCGGCAACCCAGGCATGTGCCCTGACCTGGAATCAAACTGACCTCCTGGTTCAGAGGTCGATGCTCAACCGCTGAGCCACGCCAGCCGGGCATGCCCTGGTGGCTTTTTAAGAAGCTGTTCATTTACCTCATAGGTACTGATGGATTCGACGTGACCCCAGTCAGAATAACTCTGCAGCATGTGACAGTGAGCTGCAGACACAACGCCCATTGGCACAAACTACTGGAGTGTATATGTCCTTAGAGCAAGGACAGCCCTGCAAACGCTCCTGCCACCGTCACCATCGGGACATGGACATGGACCTGGTAATCCCATCGCACCACCGACCCATTCGAAGTTTGCAGGTGGCCCCACTGATGCTCCTCTCCGGCCTAGCACCCCCATCCAGGGTCACGAGTTGCACTGGGGGGTTCTCTCTCTCTCTCTCTTTCTCTCTCTCTCTCTCTCTTTCTTATTCTTCTTCTCTCTCTTTAATATATATGTTTTATTGGTTTTAGAGAGAGGGGAAGGGATAAGGATAGAGAGATAGAAACATCCATGAGAGAGAAACATCAGTGGGCTCCTGCACGCTCCCTACTGGGGATCGAGCCGCAACCCTGGCATCTGCTCTGACCCGGAATCCAACCTGTGGGTGACCTCTTGGTTCATGGGTTGATGCTCAGAATCACTGAGCCACACCGGCCGGGCAGTCCTGTCTCCTTTAAGCTGTGTGGCTTTGAGCAGGCTCCTCATCTCCTTTAATCCCCGCCTTTGAGGCCCCTAAACAACTTCACTCGTAGGTGTTGGGGCAGCCCTTCCCGAAGAAGAAGCCGCTTTTCTGTCTCCTAAGTGGCCCCCTTCGCCCCAGCTTCCACGTGGTGCGGGGAGAGGGCAGGAGCTTGGAGCTGGAGGCCCTTCCCCTCCCTGCCCAGAGCACATCCTGTTCCCCTGGCCAGGCCCCCACAGGCTCCAGCCGCCTGGGATCCCCTCAGCCCTGGGCTCCGGGCTGTCCCCCAGCAGAAGGCCAGGCGCCTGCAGAGCTGAGCTGAGGATGGAACCGCTCTCCACCCCCCACCCACACGCACAGACTTTCAGAAGGAAGAGAGGGAGCTGGGGGGCGGGGAAGAGGGGGTGTGAGGGCAGGTGGGGAGGAGGTGGGCCGGAGCCAGGCGCACTTCCATCCTGGGCCAGGCCCAAAGGTAAACAGGTGTATTTGGCCTCGCAGCAGGGGGCAGCGGGCAGGCCTGAGCCTGTCTGGGGTGGAGATGAGGGGGGGGCTGCATTAACAATGGGGTGGAGAGTGCCCAGGTCCCGCTGACACACTCTTGTGTAATGATGAGGAGAAAACGCGGGTGACAAGGGAGGGGAGGCACCCTGGGGGGCTCTGTGAGGCCACCCACGCTGGGGCTGAGCCAGGAGGCACATGGGGGCCCTGGGGGTCACCACCCTCCTGGGGCACATGTGTCTGTTCCACTCAGGGGCTCTGGGTCGGACAGGGACAGGTCAGAGTCACCCAGCGGGCATGCTGGGGCCTGAACTTTCCTGTGTGGTCAGCAGCGGGCAGGGATCAGCTGGAGGGCACTTTTCCCCAGAAACCAACCAGCCTGGGGGGTCGGTGCAGGTAGAGCTGGTGCACACTCACCGGGGGTGACAGGACCAAGGTCTCCATCCCTGCCCCCAGCTTCGCACAGCCCCTCGCCCTGCCCCGCGGTAGCTCGCTTGCTCAGAGGGCAGGAGGGGCTCAGACCCTCTTTCCCCTGGAAGGAAGCAGCTCCCTGAGCTCCCGGGACAGCAAGACTCCAGCAACTGGGGAGAGCCAGCTGCCTGCACACAGCACCCCCCCGCCCATGGCCCCCAGACCCCCAGGGCCCTTTGAAGCCACAGCGACTGCCCACAGCCCTCCAGGCTGTTTGCCCAGGGAGTGAAGCTGAGCAGAGGCTGCTGTGTGTACGCAGAGCCACCCACGGGCTCTGTCAGGGGTCCTGCCCCGCCCCAGACCACCCTGCCCTCTTCCTGCCTCATCTGGGCACCAAGCCCGGTCCCGATCCCCACATGATATTCCAGTTTCGCCAACTTGCTTAAAGTTGCTGTGCTGGGCCAGGGTGGGTGGGTGGGTGGTCCCAGCGGCGGGAGGAGTGACATACAGACCCTGCCTCAGAGTTGCCCATCTCAGAAGCTCTGGGGTCTGCAGACTCCCACTGGCACAGAACCTGCCTGTTTTGCTGCTTTCTACATTTGCAGCATCAAGCACATGGCCCCCGATTTCCTAAGGAATGAATGAATGAATGAATGAATGAATGAATGAATGAATGTGCTGGCTGGGCAGATGGATAAAAGGTAGAGAAACAGCCAAGGAGCCTTGGCAGGTTTCGACTGCAGACAGTAAACACGAAGGGGTTCCCAGCCAGTGGGGCTGGGGCTGGGGCTGGGGGTTTCTGGGGGCCCCGGGCTGCAGAGGTTGGGGAGAGAGCGATCAGGTGAGCAGGGTCTGGGCGGAAAGTCCCACGCTGCCCTGCTCTGGACAAGTAAGCAGCCCTTTTGCTGACGCTGTGGGTGTGGGTGGGGCAATAAAAGGGACAGCGGGGGCCTTGAGTGCCCACTGAAGCTGAGTGGACCTGTGGCTGGTGGGAGTCAGGTGGGGAGGGAGGGAGAAGGCACATGGGCAAGGAGGAAGGGGTGGAGGGAGGTGGAAGAGGCCCGCCTCATTCTCATCTGCTCCTCTGCCCCCCCCCCCATTGCCCTGGGGCCTCTGTCCTGGGAGTGAGGATCATGGGAAGCCAAGAGGCAGGGCTGGTGTGGAGAAACCTCATTCAAGGACCCCTCCCCCCAAAAAACCACAGGGTCAGCAAGCGGGCCTTTCACCTATTTGCCCCCCAGCTAAAAGGTCACCAGGACAGAGCTGTGCCCAGCTCAGCTGTCCCTGCCTGGTCCCACCCCACTGTGCACCAGGACGGGCCCTGGTGGCGCTGCTGCCCAGCCTCTAGCTGAGGCCAGGAGGTCTGTGAGGCCTGAGAGCAGAGCCTCCAGTGCCTGGGATTGGCTGAAGATTAACCTTGGCCTGGTGGGGTGGCCTGGGGGGGTGGCCTGGTGGGGTGGCCGTCTGCGAGGCTGGACCCGAAGCTGGCACTGTCTCACCAGGAAGGCAGGGTGGAGACCACCTGTTCAAGGCCAGTCCTGGAGAGAGCGGGTGGCGTGCAGGCAGTGTCCTGGGCCAACTCACCGAGGGCCAGGGCTCATGCCCCATCCACGTCCCCCGGGTCTCTCTGGCCTCCCTATTACACGTGTGGGTTCCATTGTCCTGAGTGGGACACTGGGGGTCTCCCAGCCCCGGAAGGAATCCAAGGAGGGGGGAGAGAATCACCAACTAGGCCCAGCACCCCGCGAGCAGAGGCGGGTCATGAAGAGCAGCAGCCCCCCACCTTGCCTCCACCCAGGGCTCAGCTCCAAGGCTCTGCCACCCTCCGGCCCAGGGAGCTCTTGTCTGAGGCAGTTTGGGGAGGGGCCCAGGGCACTGCGTGGCTGCTTCCATGTGGCCTGGACCAGGGAGCAGGCCCAGCCCTCAGTTTGCAGAGGAGGAAACTGATTTCTAATCTCTCCCCTAACCCTGGAGCTGAGTGTCCCCATGACCTGGGGTCAGAGCCCAGCTGAGAGCAGTCCCTACACTGGGCTTGAACTTTGACCTCCACCAAACTCCCAGCCCAGCTCCCAGGTCCCTCCACATAGATGGCCTCCACCGGGAAGGGGAGTTCCAGCCTAGGAGGCGAGCCAGGCATGAGTGACCCCCAAAGATGCGGCCACACACGGGAGATCAATCCAGCCTGAAGGAGCAGGCCCAGGGCAGACACTGCCGAGCCCCAGGTGAAGGAATGACCGTGTGAGTTAGTGAGTGAGTGGAGCCCATTTGGGGAGAGGCGGGAGGACACTGCGGAAGGTCAGCCCAGGTTGTGCATGGAGACAGTGGAGCCTGCCGGTGAGCGGACCCACAGACCGGAAGGACAGGGGCCGGGCTCAGATGCAGTCCCGGGCCTCCGGTGAAGGTCAGGTTAAAGCCCAGAGGTGCAGGGACGCTCCAGGACTGAGCCGGAGAGGAGCGGGGACCAAGCCCTGGAAAGGGCCGTGGTCAGGGCTTCTTGTCCCGCTCCCCGGACACACCTGTTCCAGGCAGGCCCCGCCCCAGGCGCCCGCGGCGAGTCCACAGGCCGAGGGGCTCCGGGAGGAAGCCAGCGTGCGGCCAGGAGGGCCCGGGCCTCCGTGGGGGTAGAACCCACAGGGCGGGAGGGGGAGGGTGACGGGATGGGGACGCGAGGGGGGCGCTGAGCCTGGCACTGGGAAAGCGCTGAGTCACGTTCAAGGCGAACGGGCCCCGGGGAGCCAGACCTTCCCGGCTGGGGCTGCGGGCTGTGAGAATGCGCCCAGGGTGGGGGGCGCGGGTGGGGGGAGTCCGCCCGGGGGTGGGGGTCCACAGGGCGCGTGGTCGCGGGCCGCCGGGGCGCGCGGGGCGGCGGGGGCGCGCGGGGCAGGCGGCGGGGGCAGGTGGCCCCGAACCTCCGCGGAGCTGTCGGGCGCCGGCGTCCTCCGTTGCCTGGAGCCGCGGGGCGAAATGCCGCGGGTGCCAGCGGCGGACATTACCTCGGCCGCTGGCTCGGACCCCGCTTCCCGGCCGGTGGGGCGTGGGGCAGCGGAAAGAGAGGCCGGGGCGCTGGCCCAGCCACACGCCTCCTCGCGCCCCGAGTTTTCTCGCTTATCGGCTTCTCCCGCCTCCACGTCCCTCTCCGCTCCAGGCCCGCTGCCCCCTTATCCACCTGCGCTCCGTCCGCTCCCTCTCCCCTGCACCCCCTCCCGGGACAGCCAGCTCGCGGGGCGCGGCGGACGCGCACAGGCGGTGTCGGGCGCCCCCTCGTGGCCGCCTCAGGCCCTCCCCGCTCGGACTGGGGTTCAGCTCCTCGGTTAGCGGGGGAGCGCGCCCCGCTGCGGCACAGACGCGTCCTCAAAACCCTCCCAGAGGCTTCTGGAAAGCAGGAGGGGCGTCCTGGAGCCTGAATGTGCCCCAGGGAGAGCCGGGGGAGGGCAGGAGTCAGCCGCCACGTGGGACATACTCCCACCCGCTCCCGGGGCCTGCCCTGCCCACGGTGACAGGTGCGGGGGGGACTGGGGTGCACAGAGGGAACAGCGGCTGTGCCCGCTCCCTGCGAGCATGTTGCGGTGATGTTCAGGCCCTGGAAGCTCACAGCTGCCTCCAAAGGCGCATGAACCTCCTTCCTCTCGACTCCCCACTCTGGGAACACCCCCTCCCACCTCCCCCCAGGTCGTCTCATCCCTGCCGTCCTCCCTCCTCGCCCCTGCTCCTCCCTTGGCCTCCTGGGTGTAGTCATCACTTAGTTGTTTGTTTACTTGCTCATCACAGCTGTGTGGCTCACCCGCCCCAGGTGCTGGGCAGCCCAGGCCTTCCTGTCCCCCTCCTGACACCGCCTGCCCCGCAGCCTAGCTTTCCTCTCACTGTTGTCACTCGGCCTTTGATCTGCCCTCAGCGGGGTCCAGCCCCGGCCTGTGCGCCCTTCCTCTGGGCTGTGGGCCACTTCACAAGCTCCGCCAGGAGGCCCTGGTCCAGCCTGCCAGCCCTCCCTCTCCCGGGTCACACTTGGCCTCCATTCCTCAAGTGGGCATGTCCCCTGGGGACACCCCCAGCCTCTTTGAGGACCTGAGTTCAAGCCAGTTTACTCAGGGGGGATTCAATTTGCAGTTGGGAAAATGCTTTTAAAGCTCACCTGGAGGGGGGGGGGGGGGAGGTGTACTATGAAGTGAACATGCAGGCTCCAGGAAAGGATATATTTTGTTGTTGTTAATCCTCACCCTACGATATTTTTTTCTATTGCTTTTTTAAGAGAGAGTGGAAGGGAGAGCAGGGAAGGGAGGGTAAGGAAGAGAGAGAGAGAGAGAGAGCGCGCACGTTATT
>NW_005872097.1:38963-49230 GCF_000147115.1 Myotis lucifugus
CCAGGAGGTCATGGTTCAATTTCCAGGTCCAGGACACATGCCTGGGTTGTGTGCCTGGATCCCCAGTAGGGGGCGTGCAGGAGGCAGCCCACTCAATGATTCTCATCGAATGTTTTTATGTGTTTTTTTCATCATCGATGTTTCTCCCTCTTCCCTTGCTTCTCTGAAATCAATTTTTTTTTAATATATTTTATTAATTTTTTACAGAGAGGAAGGGAGAGGGATAGAGAGTTAGAAACATCGATGAGAGAGAAACATCGATCAGCTGCCTCCTGCACACTCCCTATTGGGTATGTGCCCGCAACCAAGGTACATGCCCTTGACCGGAATCGAACCTGGGACCCTTGAGTCCCCAGGCCGACGCTCTATCCATTGAGCCAAACCAGTTAGGGCTGAAATCAATTTTTAAAAAATATTTTTAAAAACCAAATTGCAGGTTTGACCCTACACGTGGCTGAAAGCACACTAAAAGTTTCCTTTGCTTTCTCTCCCGTAAGAAAGCGCGCAACAGCTGTCCGCTCCTGGGCTTCCTTTCATTTTATATATAAAAGGATTTCAAGAAGAAGAAGAAAAAAAAACACTCCTCTGACCACTCTGTCAGATGGCATTGTTGATGGCTGGTGGTTTCTAAATGAAACAGACAAAAAAGAACCTATTTTTTTAATCATTACCAAAAAAGGGAAAATTTGTTTTCTTAGAAGTGTTAGCAATAGAGAGGGGATTTAAACTCACAGTCTAGAAACTAGAGAAACTTGTGCATCCCTTGTACTCTGAACATGTTTTCCTTTTTTGCAATGCATCTCTCATCTTTATTTATTTATGTATTTATTTATGTATTTTATTGACTTTTTACAGAGAGGAAGGGAGAGGAATAGAGAGTTAGAAACATCGATCAGCTGCCTCCTGCACACCCGCTACTGGGGATGTGCCCACAACCAAGGCACATGCCCTTGACCAGAATCGAACCCGGGACCCTTCAGTCTGCAGGCCGATGCTCTATCCACTGAGCCAAACCGGTTAGGGCCACAGTGGCTTTTCTTGACCATCAGATTGGCAGCTTTGCAGAGCAACAAACCCACGTCTTGAGCAGCCAGCCTGGGAGGAGGGCGGGAGCAGACGTCCCCGCAGCTGCGTTGACTGAGGCAGCGACCCGCTGAGCCCGCTTCCTGTGCTGCTGACGGGACACAGCGCTGTGCCCCACCCGGAAGCTTACTGCGAGGATTAGCCAAGATGGGGAGTGGGAACGGGGTGACAGCAATGGCAAACAGGGCTCTCACTACATCCCAGCTGGCTCCCAAATTACACTTGGTGCAGGAAATTTGAGAAAATGCAAAAAAGCACACACAGCCCTGACCAGTTTGGCTCAGTGGCTAGAGCGTCAGCCTGCGGACTGAAGAGTCCCAGGTTCGATTCCGGTCAAGGGCATGTACCTTGGTTGCGGGCACATCTCCAGGAGGGGGTGTGCAGGAGGCAGCTGATCGATGTTTCTCTCTCATGGATGTTTCTAACTCTCTATCCCTCTCCCTTCCTCTCTGTAAAAATCAATAAAATGTATTTTTTTAAAAAAAAGCACACACATAGTTCATTTACCAAAAATGCAATGAGCCCTAGCCGGTTTGGCTCCATGGATAGAACGTCGGCCTGCGGATTGAAAGGTCCCAGGTTCGATTCCGATCAAAGGCAGCTGATCGATGTTTCTCTATCATCGATGTTTCTAACTCTCCATCTCTCTCCCTTCCTCTCTGTAAAAAATTAATAAAATATATTTTTTTTAAAATGCAATGAGATTGTATAAAGTTGAAAGTATCTGTTCATTGTATGCATGTGTGCATAACCCATGGACACAGACCATAGGGGCGGGGGCGGGCTAAAAGGGGTCAATTGAGGGAAAAGGGGGACATAAGTTATACTTTCAACTAAAGATTTGGGGCAAAAAAAGACAGTATTTGTTCACAACCATAAAGGAGTGCCTTCCCTAGACATACAGAGCGCGATGCTCGCGAGATACTTTTCTGAGCGTCTGCTGTGGGCGGGTGTGGTTCCGGCAAGTGAAGTGCTGAGCGCGGCTCTCCGGCTGGTCCGCGGGGCCACACCCAAGATGGCTACGTCCCCAGCCCGTTTCCGGGCCCCGCGGAGCACTTCCGCCTGCCACTCCCAACATGGCCCCACCAGTGCGCTCGGGGGCGGGGCTAGGGGCGGAAGTGGGTGTAACGGGGACGGAAGCCGAGGAGGGACGCACGCAGACACAAAACACAGGCAGGGGAAGCGGCGCCGGGCCGCAGGGATGATTCCCCCGCAGGAGGCGTCCGCCCGGCGGCGGGAAATCGAGGACAAGCTGAAGCAGGTGAGACCGGGGCGGGGGCGGCGGGGAGGGAAGGCGCCGAGGCCCGGGCCCGGCATCCCCTCTGGAAGGAGGCAGGGGGCAGAGGGGCATTCCCTGCAAGGAGCTGGGCTCGGGGCGAGGCCGCGGGCCGGGACGCGGTGATCTGCAGCCGCGGGCTTCTGGTGATGCCTCCCCTCCGCGCCCCCAGGAGGAGGAGACGCTGTCCTTCATCCGAGACAGCCTGGAGAAGAGCGACCAGCTCACCAGGAACATGGTGAGTAACCCTCAGCTGGGAGGGGCTGCAGGCCTCCAGAGAGCTCGGCGACCTGGCGGGTCCGGTCCGGTCCGGTCCGGTCCGTAAGGCCTGGGGTTCTGGCCTGGGTAGGAATGGTGGTATTGGGTGGGTTTCTCCGGCAGCAGTGTGGCGGGCGTGTCCCTTACCTGGTCGCCTTCCCCTGGTCCGCCTCCTCCCTGAGGATGCTGCTGCCCCGCTGGCCTGGGCTTGGTCTTCTCTCCACGACCTCCCCTTCGTCTCCTGCTGCAAACACAGTGAGGCTGACTTGGGTGGGCCGGGGACGGTCGTGTGTCATCCTCACTTCAGGCGACGGGCGGAGGGCAGGGGTGGCACTTCTGAGGCCGCTGAGGGCAGACAAGACTCAGCCATCTCCCTCCCCCAGGGCTCTGGGGTAGGATGAGCTCTGAAATCGGACAGATCTGGGATCTGGTCCTCACCCTCCACTTGTTTGTGTGCGGCTCCTGGCAGGTAACTCTGAGCCTCGGTTAACTCATATGGTAAGACAGGGACAATGCCACCCGCCCCCTGTGGCTGTGAAGGTCATGGGAACTCATCTTGCACAGCACCTGGTATACAGTAGGTGCTCCACAAATATGAGGTTTCTTCTTTATTTCCAGAGGGGACTGTAAAGCACAGGTTGAGTAGATACAAGCTTGGTGTATGCATGTAGTAACACAGTCATGAAGGCCTAGTACCGTGGTCGGCAAACTGCGGCTCGAGAGCCACACGCGGCTCTTTGGCCCCTTGAGTGTGGCTCTTCCTAAGCCTTAGGAGTACCCTAATTAAGTTAATAACAATGTACCTACCTATATAGTTTAAGTTTAAAAAATTTGGCTCTCAAAAGAAATTTCGATCGTTGTACTGTTGATATTTGGCTCTGTTGACTAATGAGTTGGCCGACCACTGACCTAGTCCTTATGTAGTGAGATTCACCCTTAGCAAGAGAGGCTTTTGAAAGTGCCAACAATGCATTTGAGGCGACTCCATATGCAACTACGCCCTGTTCAGTCTAGGGAAGCCTCAGAAAGATCAGGCATTGAGATTTGGCTTCAAAGGGTAGAAGGGAAACCATCGGGGTGATTATCTTGGGGGAAGGTCCTTTGTTGCTTGCATTGCCTTTGAATCAAATTTCATCCAATGTGTTTGGACCACCTCCTATGTGCTGAGGACACAGGGGTGAACAGCTGCACCCCCAGCCCTTCCCTCGTGGAGCTTATTGTCTAGAAAACCAGAGAAAAAGCAGCCAAGGCCGGAGACCTGGTGGGTGCCTGGAAGCCTGAGAGCACGTGTTCCCCCACAGGTGTCCATCCTGTCATCCTTTGAGAGCCGCCTGATGAAGCTGGAGAACTCCATCATCCCCGTGCACAAGCAGACAGAGAACCTGCAGCGGCTGCAGGAGAACGTGGAGAAGACTCTGTCCTGCCTGGACCACGTCATCAGCTACTACCATGTGGCCAGTGACACCGAGAAGGTCATCAGGGAGGGGTGAGCTAGGCCAGGAGGTCACATTCCTTTCATTGTTTTTTGTTTTTTTAATTGACTTTTTCTTTTATTTTTTGTTAATTTATTGTTGACATTCTTGATGCCTCCTGGACCAGCGGCGTAGAAGGGGAAGGGGGTAGAATAT
The DNA here is from genome assembly GCF_000147115.1 of Myotis lucifugus. NCBI lineage: Eukaryota > Metazoa > Chordata > Mammalia > Chiroptera > Vespertilionidae > Myotis > Myotis lucifugus. The sequence continues at coordinate 43,209 of NW_005872097.1, forward strand.
ATTTGAGTCTGAGTCCCCGATATTAATTCTCTTCTTTCCCCTTCCACATGGGTCCTTCTCTTCCTCTTCCATCCAGCCAGGCTGACACAGCTCTGTTCCTTCCCAGCCCCACAGGGAGGCTGGACGAGTACCTGGGAAGCATGGCCAAGATTCAGAAGGCTGTGGAGTATTTCCAGGACAACAGCCCAGACAGCCCAGAGCTCAACAAAGTGGTAAGGGGCCAGCAGGGTACGGGGGGAGGTGTGGGGACATCAGTCCCTGCCCTGGCCTCATGAGAGACTGAACCAGCTTAAAGGAGAATGTAGTGGAATAAATATAGTACACATACTGTGGTCCTGAAGAACTCTGCCTCAGGAATCACAGATATACATTTAAAAAAAATTTCTTTTATTGATTTCAGAGAGGAAGGGAGAGGAAGAGGGAGATAGAAACATCAATGATGAGAGAGAATCATTGATCAGTTGCCTCCTGCACGCCCCACACTGGGGATCGAGACCGCAACCCGGGCATGTGCCCTTGACCGGAATTGAACCCGAGACCTTTCAGTCCGCAGGCCGACGCTCTATCCATTGAGCCAAACCGGTTTCGGCAGAAATTTTTTTTTTTTAATATATATTTTATTGATTTTTTTACAGAGGGGAAGGGAGAGCGATAGAGAGTTAGAAACATCCATGAGAGAGAAACATCGATCAGCTGCCTCCTGCACACCCTCTACTGGAGATGTGCCTGCAACCAAGGTACATGCCCTTGACCGGAATCGAACCCGGGACCCTTGAGTCCACAGGCCGACACTCTATCCACTGAGCCAAACCGGTTAGGGCACATATAGAAATTTTTTGATATTTGCAACCATAGTAAAACAAAGATTTATATTTTTGATATTTATTTTATATGTTTAAATGCCATTTAACAAAGAAAAATCAACCAAAAAAATGAGTTCGCGTGTCACCTCTGACACGCGTGTCATAGGTTCGCCATCACTGGTCTAGTTCTTTCCTTGCAAACCCTTTTCTAACAGGAAGACAGCTTGGTAGTGAGTGAGAAGGTGATCAGCCAGTGTTCATGCAGCAGCTGCTTATACAGCCCTGGTTTCACTGTGAGCATCCCGTTAGCAAGAACCTGAGCTGAAGGAAGGACCCAGGAAGGCCTCCTGCCTTTCTTCTCGGGGTTCAAGGAAGTGCAGGCAGAGGCGGGGAGGGGCGGGCGAGCCGAATGCCGCAGCAGCAGTGGGCCCTCCTCCTCCCTCCCCTCGCCCCCGCAGAAGCTGCTGTTCGAGCGGGGGAAGGAGTCCCTGGAGTCGGAGTTCCGCAGCCTGATGACTCGGCACAGTAAGGTGGTCTCCCCTGTGCTCATCCTGGACCTGATCGGTGGGGAGGAGGAGCTGGAGATCCAGGAGGAGGTGCCCCTGGAGCACCTGCCGGAGGGCGTGCTCCTGGACGTGATCCGCATCTCCCGCTGGCTGGTGGAATTCGGCCACAACCAAGGTGAGGGGCCGGCCGGGGGGCCAGCGGCAGGGCAGGCCCAGGGGGAGGGGCAGGTTTTTTTTTTTTAATAAAAAGTTTAGCCATGGCCGGGTGGCTCAGTGGGTTGGAGAGTCGTCTCGTACACCAAAAGGTTGTGGGGTCGATTCCCAGTCAGAGCACATACCTAGGTAGTGGGTTCAATCCCCAGTCAGGGTGCGTACAGGAGGCAACTAATCGATGTTTCTCTCTCACATCTATGCTTCTCTCTCTCTCTCAAATCAATAAAAATTAATAAAATCATTTTGTAATGGCTAAAGATAATAGTGTTTTTTCCATTCACTGACATGTGTTGTCTCTGTGCCTCCTATAAATTACTCACATCCTTTGACTCCTTACCTAATCTTTATATTTTTTATCTGAAAATACTTAGCTTCAGAACTTAAAAAAATCATCAGTTCTATGGGGAGGTACTTTCCCTTTAAAGACTTTGCCTGATTCGGGGCAAGGCCCCGTGGTGGCTGCGAGCCCGAGGAGGTGCTAGGAAGGGGTTAGCAAGTAGGAATAGTGGGCGCGCTGCCGCCCCGTGGAGCTGGTCTAGAGGGGAAAGGCCGGACCGGCTGCCGCAGGCCTGTCCACATCTCTCCTCAGATTTCATGAACGTCTACTACCAGATCCGCTCCAGCCAGCTGGACCGCTCCATCAAGGGCCTGAAGGAGCATTTCCGGAAGAACAGCTCTGCCTCTGGGGTTCCCTACTCCCCTGCCATCCCCAACAAGAGGAAAGACACGCCCACCAAGAAGCCCATCAAGCGGCCAGGTGAGTCCCCGCCCCGGCCCTTTAAGCACCAGCCAGAAGGCGGTGGGACCTGCGTTGCTTTTGGCCACCCTGGGGTTAGCGGCGTCGGCCCCTCCAGCTGCAGGCAGACAGGAAAGAAAGCCAGTGTCTGCCCCCAGCAAGGCCCCACCGAGGAGGCTCTTCCTGCTGCTCAGCAGGGTCTGGGGGCTGCATCCGTGTCTTTGGAGGAGGGAGGGGCATCAGAGATGTGGAGAGGCAGGGGAGTGGGGTGCAGCCAGGGCAGAGCCCCTTGCTGGGCCCCTGCTCCTCCCCTGTTGTCCCGCCAGGAGGCCAGGCTGCGACAGCCAAGCTCGGGGGATGGGACAGGGCAGCCTTCACCTCCCAGCGAGCCAGGGCGGCTGGAAGTGGCGCATGGCTGAGAAGTGGGTGGGAGACTTTATACTTTCACAGTCAGCCCTCCCGGAGGAAGTGCGCCTGGCTTTCAGGCCGCACTGCGAGTTCGTGCCTTGTGGCGGGCCGTAGTGGGAGGGTGCTGAGGGCGAGAGGCCCGGGCCATGGGTTGTGGTGTTCTGAGTGAACAGCTCACATCCTTGTCCCTGCATCATGTCCCCACAGTCTGTGCAAGTAAACTGTCCCGTGTGCACCCACAGCTTGGCAGGCCTGGGTTCAAGCTGCAGGCACTGCCCCAGGGGTGGCCTGCGGGACCCGCCCCGGTGAGAGGCTGGGTGTAGAGCTTCCCCCTTCCTTTGTCCGGCCCTTCCTGCCCTGCCCCTCTGAGGGTGTCTGTTCGCACTCCTTAGGGTTTGGAAACGTGGCAGAGCAGACGCTGCCCTGGGGGCACAGCCAGGCGAGCTTAGGGAACTGGGGGGCCTGGAAGGAAGGCACTGCCTTCTCCCCTCCAGTGTGGGTGCCCCGGCCGCTCCCCCAGAAAATCCGTGACTCCACTGGGCTGGCGGGCTTGGCCGAGGCTGCGGCTGCTGCAGGCGGGCCGCCCCGTTCCTCTGTGCCTCTGTGTGCTGAGCAGGGCTGTGTCTGGGAGGCCGCCTGGGCCAGCGGTCTGTGCTCAGTTCCCGTCCGTCTCTTCTCTGATGGCCCCGGGAGGCCCTGGGATCCGATGTGCTCTGCCCTGGGGTGCTGGCCGGCCACACAGGGACAGGGCCTTCCGGGAGGAGGGCTCCCCGTGGACTGAATTCCTCCTTGGCTTGTAGACCCAAGAGGGAAACTAGCTGGGAGGTCCCCATGCTCCTGTGGGTTGTCCGGAGCTGGTGGGCTCAGGACTGGTGTCGGGACTAGGGAACCGGGCCTGGGACATCAGTTCTGGGGGCGGGGGGGGGGGCGGGGGGGAGCAGGGAGAGGAAGGTAGGTGGCCATGAAGCGCCAGCCTCAGCGCTGTCCATGGCAATTGGGTGCCTGATGGTCTTGGCAGCTGCCAACAAGCAGCCCCACTTCACACCCGTGCCCTGTGCTGGCTGGGCTCCCGCTCGGCTGCGGGGCCGGAATCTGAGGTCTCCTTAGCGGCCGCCCACTGCACAGGGAGACAGATGCTGCGCCGGCCCGCGTGTTATTAGCGGCTGATGGTGGCGTGGTGCGAACAGGAAGAAATGAGCCCCAGGCTTTGCCTCTTTTCACCCGCGCTCCTCAGCGGCCAGGACTCGCGAGGCAGGGGATGGGCTGCGGCTCAGGGCGGAGGCCCGTGCAGGCAGCGCGCTCGCTGTGTGAGGTGCCGGTTTATTCCCCACACGCTCTGCCCTGCGGTGCCTCGTTCCGAGTGGCTGACCCGAGGCTGCGGATGCTGCAGTTTGTTCTTGTTGTTTTGACTTGTGACACTAACTGTTGTTTCCCCCGTGCCAAGAGCATGCGCCCTTTCCTACTGCCCTCCCGGCTCTGGGGCTCTGTTAGCCCCTCTCGCCCTTGAGCTTTTGCAGTCTCGTTGGTGGTTTGGGTAACCTCAGTGTGTGGGCCGGGCTGCCTCCGGGCCTCCAGCCTTCGTCCTGGCACTGCCCTCCCAGGGGGCTCCTTCCCGTCTCACCAGCTCCCGTGCTGCTTTCTGACTGCTGTTTGGCCACTTGCCAACACTGAGCATGCCCAGAGCTGTGCCTGGCGCTCCGCGGGGCGCAGGCCTCCCAGCCTCCAGGTGCCCGTGCTCTGTCCTGGGTCGTCACTCCGGGTGTGAGAGCTTCGTCACCAGCTCCTCCAGCCCGAGCCCGAGCCTGTTTGGATTTCAGGAGTTCTTTTTACTGGGGCTCCTCTTGGTGGGCCTTTGCCCGCCTCGTCTCCTTCAACCTCCACGCACCCTCCAATGAGCTCAGGCCAGAACAGAGGGCCAGGAGCAGGACGGGAGGCCCCAGGGAATGTATCCACCCCTTCGTCTCCATCTGCTGGGTCCCCGGCGGCCTGGGGAAGGTCCGCTGGCAGAGGCGGGTCTGGGCTTGCTCACTGTCGGCCCAGCGTGGGCTGAGCGTGGAGGGCCGCTGCTGGGAGAGGGGGGTCTGGGCGCTCACTGTGGGGGGGCCGGGTGTGGGCTGGGCGTGGAGGGCCGCTGCTGTTTTCTCTCACTCGTTTCCCAGGTCTTCTTATCTCCTCTCTGTGTGGCTCTGGTGACAGGGACGATCCGTAAGGCTCAGAACCTTCTGAAACAGTATTCCCAGCATGGTCTAGATGGGAAAAAGGGGGGCTCTAACCTCATTCCTCTGGAAGGTAATCACCCCGTGTTCCTCTCCCGTTCCCTCCTCCTCCGTCGTGTGTTCACTCCCGCGGCAGGGCAGAGCCTCCAGCCCCAGGAGGGCCTCGGGGGGAACCCTGAGAGGGGACGGGTGGGGCTGCCCGTCCCTGTGCCAGTCGCTCCAGCTGGCGCAGGGACAGGTTTCGTGGCCTTGGCCTGGTCCTGTCTGGCTGATGGCAGCTCTGCCCTCCCTGGGGCTCCCCTCCCCCTCCCCTCCCTGTCTCTGTCCTTGTCTCCTGTTTGAACTCAGAGAGAGTTCTTGGCCGTGGGCAGCCCTTTCATGCTGAGATCAGCGGTGGCAGGACCAAGCTGGCCTAGGCCTCCTGGTCACCCCCAACTTTATAAGGGGGGAGGGGGTGCAGCAAGGGGACAGGCAGCAGGTCGGCACATCCCTTTCTCATGTCAGGAGAATAGCCTCACCCTGGAGGACCTGGCCCTCCTCCCTAAGAATGAGCTGGGGACAAGAAGGAGGCTGTCCCCAGTCCCTCGCAGTGACAATTCTCTAACTGGGTTTCCCCATGTCCGGCAAGATCACCCCCCGGGGCCAGGCATCAGCCGCTCCACGGCTGCCAGAAGCCCCTCAATTCTTCTTGGCCTCGCGGCTTTCTCTTGGCCTCTGGGCTTGGGGAAACCAGCTCCCAGGGATGGTCCTGGCGCTGCAAGTCAGGCTTGAAACGGCTGTTCCCAGGGTGGCCCGCGGCAGAGGAGGGGCTCAGAGCCCCTCCAATGCCCCTCCCCGACACCCCCCTCACACCCTCCCGGAGATTGAGGGCTTCTTCCCGGTCCCCAAGGGCCAGCCCGCCCGGCCCCTGGATAAACGCTGCTTGTGTTTGTGCGGCTGACGTCTCGCTAGGTCACCAGCATGATTTCCGAGTTAAGCACCTGTCCGAGGCCCTGAACGACAAGCACGGGCCGCTGGCCGGTGAGTACGCAGCCCAGCCCAGCCCAGCCCGCGGGCAGCCGCCGCTGCCTTCCCAGCAGCCACCAGAGGGCCCAGAGGATGGGCCAGACCTGTCGCTCTCTCCTTCCATCTCGCTCTCCT
>NW_005872097.1:53169-61061 GCF_000147115.1 Myotis lucifugus
GGCCATAGCAGGACTTCTCTCTCTCAGAGACCAGCTCCTCAGCCACCAGCTACAGCTCCGAGTTCAGCAGGCGCCTCCTGAGCACCTACATCTGTGAGTCTGCAGCCGGCAGCAGCCCCGCCCCATCCCTGCTTAGCTCCGCCTCCTTTTTGTGCTCCCCTGCTGTTCCCATCTCCCCCCTCCCCCCCCTCCTGAGCCCCAACCCTTGGAATAACCTATGGTTCAGGGGCGGAGGGGGCTGGGCAAAGGGCTCCTGAGGCTTGTGGCGCCTGGAGTTGGGGGAGGGACAGGAGTGACAGGTAGGACTTGGTTTGTGGGGCCCGGGATTGGGTCGTTTTGGTCACACTGCCCTGTGGGCGTGGCCACATCGTTCCCTGTGCAGGTAAAGTCCTGGGGAACCTGCAGCTGAACTTGCTGAGCAAGTCCAAGGTGTATGAGGACCCAGCTCTGAGCGCCATCTTCCTGCACAACAACTACAACTACATCCTCAAGGCCCTGGAGAAGTAGGTGCTCGGGGCTGGCGTGCCCTCCGTGTGCCCAGTGGGAGGGCAGGGCTTCACTCCTCGCGGCCCCAGGACCAGGGGCGTGTGTGCTGCCTTCTTAGAGCTCGTGAAGGTGGGGTGGGAAGGGCAGGCCCCTGGTGCCGCTGCCCAGGCCCATAGCCAATCCCGTCCCCTCTACTCGGTCCCCTACCCGCCCCCCAGGTCGGAGCTGATCCAGCTGGTGGCTGTGACCCAGAAGACTGCCGAGCGCTCCTACCGGGAGCACATCGAGCAGCAGATCCAGACCTACCAGCGCAGGTGCGAGGCTGCCCTCCACTCGCCCCACCCCTGTACTCACCACTCACGCTCCCTTCTCAGTCTCAGGACACTGGGCCCAGTCGGAGTGGGGTCAGTAACGGGGAACTGTTGCCCTGTGGACCCCAATCCTTCTCTTGTGTTGTAGTCAAATTCAGGGGGTGGCGATGGGAGCCCCCCCCCCCACTGCTGGCTCCCTAGGGGGCCTCAGAGGGCAGAGAGCAGTCTGCCTGCGAGGGTGAAGCTAAGCGTGTTTGAAGGGCTGACGGCAAAGTGGGCAATGTTTGGCCCAAGCAAAGAGCAGGTTGCACGAGCACTTGACCTTGGCTGAGCTCGCTCTGCAGAGCTCCCTCTTCTGCTGCGGTTGTGTCTCCCTCCGTCCTTCCCCTGGAGGTGTCTTCCTCTCCCTTCCCAGTGTCTGTGCTCCGCCTCCGCCTCCTTCCCTCCTCCCCTGCTTCTCCGTCTTCACTTGCCGGGAGGCTGACGTGCAGCGGAGGTGATAGTACTAGTATCCGCTCCGTTTATTGACTGCTGTTTCCTGTACAGTTTTAAAAGCGAGCATCTCAAACACTTTCTATTCCCGAGGAGAAACCTCAGTTGTGTTTTGCTTAGTTGTGACCCAGATGGATTCCTGCCCTCCCCGTACCGCTCAGTAGATGAAGAGATAAAAATAAAACACACACAGCAAACCAAGCAAACCAGCCCCAGGAAGCAGCAGCTGCCTGAGCCGGCCCTCTGCTTTCTCTCCCTGGCAGCTGGTTAAAGGTGACCGACTACATCACTGAGAAGAATCTACCTGTGTTCCAGCCGGGAGTCAAGGTGGGCACAGGGCCTGGGCTGGGAAGGGTGTCTAGCAGGTGTCACCCTGATTGTCATGCCTCTGGGAGAAAATGGACAGGAGTCCCTGTGGGGTGAGAGCAGGGGGTGCCTGTGGCCCTCGGAGCAGCAGGAGCGGGCTGGGCTCGGGTGCTGGGGGAGGGCGGGGCAGGCGCCTCTCTCTGAGGAGAGCTGTCTCGGCCCCCAGCTCCGGGACAAGGAGCGGCAGGTGATCAAGGAGCGGTTTAAGGTGAGTCAGGACCCCGTCCCCTCCACTGCTTGCTGCTGCTGCTGCTGCTGCAGCAGCGACACACACCCAAACATTTGTCTCCGGGTCCCTTCTCTTCCCACCTTGCTGGCGGCAGGGCTTCAATGACGGCCTGGAAGAATTGTGCAAGATCCAGAAGGCCTGGGCCATCCCCGACACAGAACAGCGGGACAAGATCCGCCAAGCTCAGAAGCACATCGTCAAGGAGACCTACGGGGCCTTTCTGCACAGGTGAGCCCGTCCCACTCCCCCACCCCTCCCATCCCCCGCTCAGTGCTCTGCCTCAGGGACACCCCACGGGAAGGCCCCTGCGGCGGAGCTGGGGAGGAGGGAGGCCTCCCCGCTGACCTCAGTGCCTGGCAGGTACGGCAGCGTGCCCTTCACCAAGAACCCTGAGAAGTACATCAAGTACCACGTGGAGCAGGTGGGCGACATGATCGACCGCCTCTTTGACACCTCCGCCTGAGCCTGCGCGCTCCCTGCCCGGCGGCACCAGGCAGCGTGGTGTTGGACACATAAACCGTGTTAACTTGCCTCTGGGCCAGGGGAGTGTGGTGTCCTTTGGGACAGGGACGTTTCTTCACTGCCAGGGCCCGAGCCCTGGCCCTGGGCCCTTGAGTCCTGGTTTGTGCCTCTCCCCGCGCCCTCTCCCACCCACCCCCATCCCCCACCAAACAGCACTGCCCTGCACCGGGCTTCCTGCGCACCTGGGGTTTGTGTCCCGACCGCAGCCTGCAGGGGCCACGTGAGGGCTTCAGGACGGGAAAGGACAGAGGAAGACAAAGGCCTCGCCCAAGCTGCCTGTGAGCACGAGCAGGAGGCAGAACCACCCCGCCAGCCCAGTTCACAGCTGGGGGAGCGCTCCCCATTCAACACAGGCATGTGGGTGGAGAGGCACAGGCCACATGGCTGCAGGGGGCCTCGAGCAAAACCCAGCAAGATTCACCTGCTCAGAGTCCATGCCGACAACACATGCCCCATTGCCCACATCCCGAGGGCTGGGTGTTCTGCCCCCAGGAGGCGCTCTCCCCAGTCCTGGGGTCCAGCACACCTCAGCAGCTCAGGAGTCCTGACCACCCCAGGCGGCCTGACCCTCGGGGCCCTGAACCAGGCCTCCTGGCCCAGGCCAAGCAGCTGGAGTCACAGAAGGAGCAGGTGTGGGGGCGGGGCTGGGTGACTGGTGGCCACTGGTGAGAAGTTCAGGCGTGGAGTGGGGGCCCCACCTACACAGGGCAAGAGAGAACAGCTGAGCTCAATGAAAGCCGACCCTTGGGGGGCACTGTTGCACTTGGGTGATGGTTTATTTCACACTCGTTGCTTGCGTGCAAACAGAAGGGAGAGCCTGGGGCCTCCAGGCCTAGGGAAGAGTTGGCCTCCCTCCCTGTCTCCAGAGACCCTGCAGGGCCCACCCCAGACCTGCAGCCCCAGCCCTGCCCTGTTACGGCCTCGGCTGCCCCCCGTGGGGTACGGCCTCGCCAGGGGCTGGGTCAGATTTGCACGTCGCCCACATCCAGAGCCCAATGAAGATGAACTGGCTGCACACCACCCCTGCCACGTAGAGCAGGAAGAAGGTGTGGTCCGCAGCCTCGGCCCAGCTCCTCCGTGACCCCGCTCCTCGGGGGGCCTCTGTGGGGAGAGGCAGGAGCAGGAGCTGCGCTCCAGGCCTCCCCCTTCTCCCAGAGCAGGAGCCCCGGCACTGGCAGCGGGTTTCTCCCTTCCCTGGGTTCCCAACTAGTGGACGTGGGGCTGGCCCACTGCAGGCCGCCTGGAGGTGAAAGCCTTGTAGAGAGGCTCCCAAGGCACAGGGTCTCCTTGTGGAGCGCAGTCACCAGGCCTCAGGGAAGCTCACCTCGCTCCCTGCTCAGACCTGCTGCTCCCAGGGCCGACGTGGTAAAGCTCAGGGACGGGCCAGCAGAGTGAGTGCCAGGGCCCTCTAGCCCAGGGACCCCTAGCCCCACCCCCAGGGGTGCAGCTTGCCAGCTCCGCCCATCCAACCTGCTCCCAGCCTCCTTCCTCACCCACCTTCAGGATTCGGCCCTGCCTCCTCATGAGCTTGCTGCTCCCCTCTCGGGGCTGGGCCAGGGCTGCGCTTGGCCCTGAGGTGGCCCCGGGCCAGCAGCCCCGCCAACAGCACGGTCTCCACGGTGCTGACGAAGAGCAGCAGCAGCTGGATGGTGAAGTAGTGAACTGGAGAGGGGCGTGGCCGAGTCAGGGGCCAGGCCTGTGCCTCCAGGCCCCGGGGAGCAGAGCAGAGGGGGAAAGGCTGGGCAGTGGTCCTGCCCGGGGCCAGGGGAGGGCACAGGGCTTACTGAGCAGTGGGTTGCAGGAGGAGGAGCTGGGCAGGACCTGCACCAGGGAGGAGTGGAAGACGAGGTAGCCCAGCAGCAGGGTCACCTTGTAGGCCATGCGCTCCGGGGCCTGCAGGGGGAGCAGCCCCCCGCACATGTCAGCCAACAGCAGCGCCTCCCCGGGCACCAACAGAGCCAGGATGGCCTTCAGTGCTGTGTTCTGTAGGTGCAGCTGGAAGGGAAAGGGTTCGGGCTTTCTGGGGGTGTGCACAGGGGTGGGCAACAGAAGGCTGTCATGCCTCTGGCTCCGCATCCTTGATGCCCCTGCCGCCCTCGTCAGCCACCTGCCGACTCACCTTCACCTGGAAGCAGGGCACCAGCTGCTGGGGCGGGACCTGGGTCTTCAAATCCCCAACTACATACTCCCTCTTGACACTCACGATCTCGTTCACCACGTGGGCCTGGAACTCCAGCTCCATCACTGGGGGAGGGTGGGAGAGAGCCGTGAGCTGAGAAATACCACTGCCCCCTTCCATCTCCTGGGGGCAGGGGCAAGCTGGTGCCCAGGGGTGATGGAGACTTCTGGTGGCTGCCGGGCAGACTTGGCGGTGACAGTGGCCCATGCAAGGGCTTTCCCAACTTCATTCCCCCCCCCCCCCCCCCAGTCTTCTCCAAGTTAGAGGAAGGGCTTTTTCAGACTCAGACGGCTTTCCATTGTAAAAATAAATGCACTTTGCACCACTGCATGGAGGGGGCGCCGTTGTGGCCTCATCCACCAGTGTCTCATCTCACACCTGAAATACTAGGGCTCCTGGGCGGCCGCTGTGGCATTGCCCAGAGGGGACGGGTGTAAGGGAAGGGTGGGCCTTCTGCCAAGCTGGACACCACCCGGCGAGTGTGTGGGGTATTGCCTGGGTGGCTACACCTTCAGGATGTCTCCAGGGGTGAGGCCGCAGCAACCTGAGCGGACACCAGCGGCCTGGCCGCTGCATTTGGCCCAGCTGTTGAGGGCAATTGCTTTGCTAGCGGAGGCGGAGGGGAGGAGACTGAAGTGGGGCCGGGCTGCTGTCTGAGTGGGAGGTGCAGGGTGAGGAGCACGCTCTGCTCCTGGGTCGGTCCAGCTCCCTGAGCCCGGGGCAGATGGGTGTGCACACAGCCCGCTATCCATCCCGCCCGGCTGGTCAGCACCCGTGTTGCTGAGGGCATAGAAGCTGAGGGTGCAGTTGCTCTGGTCTCTGGGGAAGTGGAGGAGCTCGAAGTCACAGTTGGTCTCCGTGGTGAGGGCCAGGTAGAGCTCGACGCGGCCATCTTGGTCCACTTGGGCCTGTGGGGTCTGGTCCTGCCAGTCCACCCAGAGCCTGCGGGGAAAGACACCACAACCAGAGGCCCAGCCCCCTCTGAAGGGGGAGACGGGCATATGCCCAGCTGCCATCCCCTGCCCTCAGGGTTCCCAGAGGCGCGCCAGTGCTCTGCCAGGGCCACCGGGAGGGCATTCACTAATGGCCTCAGGGGAGACAAAGGGACATGCAGTGGCTCCTGGGACGAGAACTCACGCCTCCTGGATAGTGAGTTCCGGTGTCCACAGAGAGTCCCAGGGCAGTGTAAGGGCACGCCGTGGGTGCACACTCGCGTTCCAGGCCAGGCGCGTGTCCAGCCAGGACTGGGGACACAAGGACCCCACTAAGGTTCTGTGTGTACATGCCGCTCGGCAGGTTGATGAAGACGGTACTTCTGAGCTGGACTCAGAGCGGGCTCTGCCCACCCCCCGGGGGCTCTCACCAGCCGGAGCAGCAGCATGGAGGACACTGTGTACCGAAGGATGTCCTGGGGAGGGGCAGCACGTCACCTGAGGGTTGGCTGCTACGTGACACAAGAGGGCGGGAGACCACAGCACTCCAGGGACTCGGTCCCGTCCCTTCCCGCTCAGCACTGGGGTCCCGCCCCTCCTGGCCCGGAGGACACTCACCACGTTGAACACGTTTGTCACAAACACCTGCACGTCCACGCGCAGGGGCGCGCTCCCGTTGCTGGGAATCTGGGTGGTTTCATGAACTCCCAGGGGTGAGTTGAGGTCGAAGAAAGATGGCCAGGCTGAGGGATGGAGGTCGAGGTCACCTGGGTGCGTTGGGGCCCAAATCCCAAAGCTCATGACCTTACGGCTTTCACCTACCAACCGCTGGTGCGCCGAAGCTGCGGCCCCGGACCAAGGGCCTCGTGGTGCCAAGTCCCAGCAAGGCGAGCTGGAGCAGGAGCCGCAGGGCCATCATCCGCAGGGGCTGCAGGGGGAGGTGGAGCAGCAGCGCCCACGCTAACCTCTGCTCCAGGCACTTCTCTGGGGGACTGGGCAGTTGGTCAAGGCAGCTGCTCTGTGCAATGACCCTGGAGCCTTGGGCTCGGCACCCCCACCCCACCCTGGGTTCTGCAAACACCCGGAGACAAAGCCCAGGACCAAGCCCTGCCCACCCTGCACCTGCCTGGGCTTCCTGTCTGTCCCGCCCCACTTCCACCACCTGGAACGGTTGCCAGTTCACGGCCAGCGAAGTCGGCCCCGCCAGCACAGAGCCGCCCCCATCCCCAACCGGCCTCGGTCCTTCCAGTCTAGGCGGGTGCCTTTCCGCAGTGGGTGCCCGCCTGGCTAAAAACACGCCCTCGTTCAGTGCCCTGCACTCAACGCTGTGAGATGAACACACCTTGGAGAGGGACCTGCCTCTCCTGAAACACTGAACCGACTTCATGTGAAAAGCCTTGGCTCAAGGACTCCAGGAGGGGGAGGAGGAGCCCGGGGTCAGGTGGGGGCTAGTTCAAGAGCAAAGCGCCAGGGCGCTCCTGTTCGCACCAGATTCTCAGCCTGCGCCAGACAGCAGTGCCTCCGGACCGCCGGTGTGGCCCCGGAACAGGACCCGCGGGGTGGGGCGCGCCTTTCCTGTCCCAAAGGAGAACCCGAGCTGTTGGAGACCTGGTCCCAGACAGCTGCACTCAGGGAGGGGGTAGGACACCCCAAGGCTGACAGTCTGTAGGCACCGATAGGGCTGCTGAAAGGGCCCCAGGGAGCTGGGAGCAGCCGAGGCCCCGCCACACGCGGGCGCACGAACGCTACTAGGAACATAGTGTCTGCGTCCGTCATCGACCCACTGTATCGAGTGCTTAACCTGCCTGTCGGTGCCACACGCATCGGCGGCGGCGGGTTTGCCGATCTGCTGGCACCCGGCGCTACCAGGTGGCCGCGTGCAAAGAGCCTTCGCCTGGCGCGTGCTCCCCAGCCTCACGCATTCAGGGATTTCTACGCCGGTTTTCAGCTCCGCTGTCCTGAGCGCGCGCACTCGCACCCGATCAGCCAAAGTTCCGCTGTGAAGCCCCAGAGATCTCACCGCAGACCCTCAAGACACAGCGCGGCGCGGCACGTGAGTCGGTTTGCGCATTTTATTAACAGACGAAACCACCCACCATCCCCCGACCTCCGACTCCAGTCCTTTCACACACGAGCGTCCCCGCTAAGTCGCATTAACTGTCAGGCTGCCGTGGGGGACCTTTTGGTCCCGCCAGGACGGGCCCGGGACCTGGCACGAGGCCGGGACCCCGGGAGGCGCCGGCGCAGGGGCGGACGGCCCGGCCGCCTCGCTTCACGTGCGTGAGGTCCGTGGACTCGCGCTCCAGCACGCTGCCCCCCGCGGGGGCCTCGGCGCCGCCACGCACGGGCGGCCCGAGGTCCGGCGCGGGGCGCGG
>NW_005872097.1:61161-92310 GCF_000147115.1 Myotis lucifugus
TATTGGAGCGTGGTTGTTAAGTTTGTCAGCCCTCTTACCTCCGTGATCAGCACGGATAATGCCTTCTCGGGAAATGAGAGGTAGTAAGCCCAGTGCTGCCACAGAGTCAGATAACAACAAAGGCAGGCCATGTGGGTGGATCGTCTTTCCCCTCATTTGAAGCCTCCGACATAGCAAGCGTCGTGGGAGGGTGACCAGGTGTGAGAGGATGCGCAGCACGTAGGTGGCGCGCGTGAGGGGAAAGCGGCCGAACCACACGCAGAGGATGATCGCGTGGTGGGGCAGCCAGCAGAGGCTGAACAGCGCGGCCACCACGACGATCATGCGCGTCACCTTGCGCTTGGCGCGCCGGGCGCCCGAGCCCGCAGCCCCGGGGTCGACCGCGCGCCAGAGGGAGCGCAGCGTGCGCGCGTAGGTCAGGCCGAGCACCAGCAGGGGCAGCAGGTAGCTGAAGACAAAGGTGCAGAGGTCCATGGCGCGGCGTCGGGGCGCGCTCCACGCCGGGTGGCACACGGTCAGGTTCGCCAGCCGCGACTGGCGGTAGTAACTCAGGTAGGGCCCCGAGAAGAGCAACGACAGCCCCCAGATGAGCCCGATGGCCCCCAGCGCGTTGCGAGGCGTGCGCAGTTCGCGGGAGCGCAGCGGATAGCGGATGGCCAGATACCTGCGGGTCAGCCGGGAAGGGAGATGTCAGCGGAGCGAGCGGATTTGCGCCTTCAGCCCAGGACCTTTGCACCTCGGGCCCCACACCCGCTCTTCAGGACGGTCCTCAATGCGCGACCCAGCAGCGTCGAGATGTGGGGTGACCCAGCAGCGTCGAGATGTGGGGCGACCCAGCAGCAGGAAAGGCGCACGTAGAGGCCACTCATCTGCTCTTTCCGGGGCTACGACCCGGGTGGAGTCGGAACCGGCTGGGGGCACCGGGAGGCTACTACCCACCAGTGACGATGCCCCAGGTGGTGGGTCCAGGCAGGCGCCTGAGGAGACAGCCTGGGAACGGCAGGCGAGCAATCTCCTTTGGGAAGCCGGCGCGCCGTGGGCCGCACCAGCGCTCCAGAACCGACACTCCGCGCTCAGTGGAACTGGAGGCGCGTGTGGAAGGCGGGCTCACCTCGCTCCCTTCCCAGGGGAGAGGGGCAGCGCGTGGGGGCCAAGGGGAGCGAGGAGAGACCGTGGTCAGACCCGCCTTTCCTCCACGCTCTGGCTTAGGGGGCGGGCGAGTTCTGCGCGTTCCTCTCCCTGCCCTTGACCTGGGCCTGGAGGTGGGGTGCCGAAGGGGTGGGACCAAGCCAGGGGACCTCGGGCGTGGCATGGGCCCCCACGAAGGACCCAAATTCCCAAGTCCGGGCCAGAGTCCAGGGCGCCGAGCAAACTGCGGCTTCGAGGCTGAGTTTGACGCCACGAGCGCTGGCTTCCCGCACACAAGTACTGGATGGGCGACTCTGAACCCCTCGACCTCCCTCGTCTGTGCAGTGGGCACAGTCACCCCTCCCACCCCAATCTCACGGGGTCATTGAGCCTCAAGCGAGACCAAGCACGGAAAAAACGCGCTGTACCCCAAACGCTGCGCTTTGCTGGCTGCCGGCGGCGCTGGAGAGCTGAGGTCTCCAGGCTGCAGCGCCAAGGACGCAGCTGGTAGAGGGACACTGCGGCCCCCCTCACCCCCCCTAATTACTCCTCTCTCGCCAGCACGCCTGCCTGCTGTCTTTCCCTCCCTCCCGGCCCCTCTGGGTGGTGGAGTCCTTTTCTATCCTCTCTGTCTCTTTCCTTGACCCTCGAGTCCCGCCCCTGCGCAGTGGCCGGCCCTGGGGGTGCCAGGGCGCGCGCTGACCTGTCCAGCGAGACGGCGGCCAGCGTGAAGCTGCTGGCGTGCATGGTGAGGAAGATGAGGAAGTGCACGGCCTTGCAGAGCAGGGAGCCGAACACCCAGCCGTCCAGGGTGTAGATGGTGGCCTGGAAGGGCACGCAGCACACGATGAAGCTCAGGTCGGCCACGCCCAGGTTGAGGATGAACAGGTTGGTGGTGCTGACCGCCCGGCCGCTGCGGAAGCAGCACCGACCAGCACCAAGGCTGTTGGCCACGGTGCCCACGAGGAAAGATGAGCGCGAAGAGCATGGGCACGATGACCGCCTCCGGGCTGCCAAGCTGCCCCCCGCCGCCCGCCTGGCTCGCGTCCTCGGCCCAAGGGCCCCCCGAAGTCATTCATGGTGCGGCCGCCCCCGAGGCTGCCCCGGCGCCCCGCAGCCGTCTGAGTCCGGGCGAGCGCAGCTCCGGCGGCTCCCGCGGCTGCAGCGCCCGGCGCGGCTCCCTCCCGGGGCTGCAGGCGAGTGAGCTTCGCCGCGGCTGGAGCCGGAGCCAGGGGCGCGGGACCAGGGGGAGGAGCGAGCCGCTGAAGGGGTGGGGTGCCCCCAGGGCTGCCGAGTGGCCCTGGCGGGTCCTGGCGGAGGCACGGTCAGCCCAGCCCCGGGGCGCGGGACCCTCTGGTGTCGTCGGGGTCCGGGCTGTGCCGGGCTGAGCGGCGAACTGACCTCCCCGCAAACACTGGAGGGAGGGAACGGTCGCCGGGGCCTGCGTGTGTGTGTGTGTGTGTGTGTGTGTGTGTGTGTGTGTGTGTGTGTGGCGCTGCCGGGACCTGTGTGCGCGGCGCCTGTGCTTCCCTGGAGCCCGGTGGGGGGACCGAACCTCCCCGCACTCCGCACTGGGGGCTCCTCGGAAGAGTTCCCGGCGGGTGCTCAGAGGGGGTGGTGGGGCGGAGACAAGGGGCGGAGGCAGATGGGGGGCCCCGGGTTTCCGGAGTTGGCCTGCCCTGCGGGGTACTCCACGCCTCTTCCCACCGACCCTCACCCGAGAGCTCAGAGACCCCAGAGAGCCTCGGCGGGGATGAGGGATCTGCTTATTGAACGTTTCTCCCTCCACTTCAATCCAAAAACAGTATTTACTGAGCATCTCCTGTGTGTCAGCCTCCGTCCTTGGCGTGATACCTCAATGTCCTCAGCTGTAAAATGGGAACATAACACCTTCGCAGAGGGCTCTGGTGTCTGAGAGGCCCGAAGCCAGTGGTTGAATCCGAATGAATCAAATGCTTCTCTTTCTTCTAACGCTAGTCAGGTATCCAAACAGGGAAAACTTCAATATAAAGTAGCAGAGCTGGCCCATGTGGCTCAGTGGTTGAGCATCAACCTATGAACCAGGAGGTCACAGTTCCATTCCTGGTCAAGGACATGCCTGGGTTGCAGCGGCTGATCCCCGGTGGGGGGCATGCGGGAGGCAACCATTCAATGATTCTCTCTCATGAATGATGTTTCTCATCTCTCCCTCTCCCATCCTCTCAGAAATCAATAAAAATATATTTAAATAAATATATAAAGTAGCAGAGTTCCATGCACCAGCAGCCTTTGCCTAGATGGCTAGGAGGGCGTTTAAGTTGCAATAAAACTTAGATGTTTGTTTTCAATTTTGGTGTATTAGTCATCAAGCATTTGTGACATGCAGCTATTACTGTTTCTATAGAATTTAGCCCCCCCCCCCCCCCCCGTTCTCTGGGTGTGAAAAGCACCACCTCCCACCTCTGTAGCTTGATCTCTGCTTCTCCTTCCCCTGCCCTGTTTGTTGGCTCTCAGTCAAGACCATTCTTTTCCCTCTTCCCTCCAGCCCCCAGGATCTCAGCCTCAGGAACCCAGCTACCTGTTCTGTGGGTAGGAAAACCTTATCCACACCCCTGCTCTGCCTGCCTTTTAATTGAATAGGAAAATAATAACAGTTCGTGTTTATGAGATGCTTGTCATTCATTTATTCAGTATTTATTAAGCACCTACTCCACTCCTGGCATTGTTCTGGGTCCTTGGGATGTACCAGTGAGTTCTGCAAAGACCAAGGCCCTCCGTGAGCATCCTTTCTAGCAGGGGAGATGCACAATACACAACATAACTCAAGCCAATTATTAATGTAGTCCAAGTTGATAAGTATTTGCAGGCAAAGTAGATTAGAATAAGAGAATTTGGGAGGACGGGGGTAGTGGTAATGGTGCAATCTAAAATGGAGTGGTCAGGCAGACCTCATTAGGAAGGTGGCATTTGAGTAAAGATTTGAACGAGTAAAGCCCAGGTGGCTCAGTGGTTGAGCATGGTCCTATGAATCAGGAGGTCACGGTGCAATTCCCAGCCAGGGCACATGCCCAGGTTGCGGGCTCCATCCCCAGTGTGGAGCATGCAGGAGGCAGCTGATCAATGATTGTCTCCCATCAATGATGTTTCTATCTCTCTCTCTCCGTCTTCCTTCCTCTGAAATAAAAAAAAAAATCTATAAAAAAAAAGACTTGAACAAAGTGAGGCAGCTAGATCAGTAGATGTCTAGGAGAAGAGCATTCCAGATGGACAGCCAGTGCCGGCCCTGCAGCAGGCTCCGGCCTGGGCCCCTAAGCAAGGAGGCTGGTGTGACTGTGCTGAATGGACTGGAAGGAGATTGGCGGGAGAGGACGTAAGAGGCATAGCATGCAGGGCTGTTTCCATTGTAAGGACGGTTGCTTGTAGCTCTAGTCTGAGAAAAATGAGGAGCCACTGGAAAGTTTTGACTAACCCAATCTGACTTTAAAATATTTTTTATTGAAATATATTTCACAGACCGTGCAATTTACCCATTTAAAGTCTTTGTTTTTAATTACATCCAGAATCGTACAACCGCCACAATCCATTTTGGAACATTTTCTTTCCTCCCCCCAAAAACCTCTACCCTTTTCGCCATTAGTCTCCAATCTCCACCCCCACTCTCAGCCGGAGGCCACCACTACTTTCTGTCTCTATAGAATTGCCTACTCTGCACATTGCATGTAAATGGACCTCTACAATAGACAGCCTTTTGCGTGGCTTCTCTCAGTGAGCATCATATTGTAAAGACTCGTCCGAGCCCACCCCAGAGGCCCTGCAACAAGTGGCTGCCTCCTGAGGGCCGGGAGGGCGAGGGGAGTCCGCCGCTATCCCATCAGCCTCTGCCTGGCAGGGCCCGCTCTCTCCCGCCGCGGTCGTCTCGCCTCCTCTATCCCGTCCTGCTCTGCGGCACTGGGGCAAGATGGCTGCTGAGAAACAGGTTCCCGGTGGCGGCGGCGGCGGCGGCAGCGGCAGTAGCGGCGGTGGACGCGGTGCGGGAGGAGAAGAAAATAAGGAAAACGAGCGCCCTTCGGCCGGATCGAAGGCCAACAAGGAGTTCGGGGACAGCCTGAGCTTGGAGAGTATCCCGGAGTAATCGGGCCCGACGGGGAATGACTACGTGTCGATCGGGCGGCGGGCGGGCGGGCGGTCGGGGAATGGGGAGTAGGAATCGCAGCTTGATGTCCTGGGTGCGAAGGCAAAGCTTAAAGCTTGATGCTCCGAGGGAAAGCGTGTGGCCTGTTGTGAACGCGAGTCGTCGCGGCGAAGCTTTCTTAATAGGTCGGTGGGCGTTTTCTGTCACGTGCAGACGCGCCGGAGGAGTGGGTTTCCAGTCTGCATCGCGCGTGATCGCACCCGAGTGCTGGTGACACCAGCGTGTGGCTTTTTGAAACGAAGTAACAAGCGCGAAGCAGGTAGCGGAGTCTCTGAAATAACACAAGGAGCTTGACGTCTGGACATAATTACGTTTTCAGGGGGTTGGAGTTTTTGAACTGGAGGTGCGATTCCAGATGGGTTTTAGGACTCCTTGATTTTACTCCGGACCTGGTACCTCCTCGTCCCTTTTTGGTTATTAAAATATTCCTTTTAATTTTTAGTATTTTTTAAAAAAAATACAGCCATAGAGAAGCGTTGAGGAAACTGGGGAAAGAAAACTAAAGTTGTAGATAAAGGACATTGGACTTTTCTAAAGTTGGGTACACGACCTTAAACTATTTTACGATTCTTAAAAAGGAGAGTTTGGCCAGGGCTTGTTCTTTTAAAATAAAAACTTCAGTCTCTCTATGCAAACGGGGGCCTGGTTTGGTTGGCAGGTGCTAATCCGAGGCGCGTGCAGCATCACAGCTGGTGAGGAAAGTTCGGTTTGGCAGGTGGAGGAGGCGATGCCAATGGGGAGGGATACACGTCACTTCCGGCCCGAACCTGCTGGAATGCGGACATGACTGGGTCCAGGTGTAAATCAGTGGGAACCAGCCCACTCACAGTCAGCACTTAGAATCCAGCAGCCTTCCTGACGCTGTTGGGGTTCAGTAATCCGTAATGGCTAGCAATGGCCGCCTTTTTCAGTGTGAAAGGAGAAATAGTGAAGGCAATCCGCTTTTCTATGCCCTTAGCCCTGTCCTCCGGCAAGACAGCTATTGAAAATGGTTTCACTGGCTAAAGCATTTCAGAAATGTGTAATCTGCTGTGGTTTGCTACAAATACAGACTAATGGGGACATGTTTTGATCTATTTGGGTTCCTGCCATTGTAAGCTTTTCCTTAACCGTGGCTCTAGTTCTCCAGATTATTAAGGAATCCCAGCAGCAGCACGGCTTGCGGCATGGAGATTTTCAGAGGTACAGGTTAGTATCGTGTGCAAGTCATTGTGGAATTTTCAGCTTAGCTTGCCCTTGTTAATATCCTACTTGGTGATATCAGAAAGTATACCTAGAAAGTCTAGCTCTGAACTTACATTGGATCCTCAAAAGATACTTCATTTTCAAATTTAAAGTTTTATTATGAATAAAAAGAGCCGATCTTTTTATCCATTTTGCCTCACAATAGTGCAGATACATTGGAGGCTTCTGCTGAAATTAATAAGCAGTTAATGGTCATCATTTTTTTTAACTTAGTCATATTGTGTAGTGTTGGTTAAATGCAAAGCTTTACAGTATTTTAAGCATAGAAGGGGAATTTCTGGCATTGTGATTCATTGGTAAACTTTTTATAACAGCCTGCAAGTTGAAAAACATTTAATATGAGTCTAAAAAATACAATAGATGCCTAATGTGTAATACAGTTCAGTCCTTTGAAAGCAGAAATATCCAACTGTTTCTATATTGTAGATACAGGCTTTGGCTACCTGATTGTTAAAAGTGCTACAGAAACACTCATCTCAGCTTCTGAGGAATCAGCTTTATGGTGCAGGGCAGCAGGCTGGGGCAGAGGAGCAAGGTGGGGAGCGGCAGGACAGAGTGGGGAGGGCCCTGGAGGCTAAGCTCCTTCAGGTGTTCGTCTAGGTGTCGGGAGCCACTGAAGAGTTAAACAGCAGATTTTTATCACTTGATTTGTTTTTAGATATTAAGAAAATTTCCAAAAACAAATGTAGGGTTGATAGTATAATTAACTCATCACACATGTATTGCAGTGGTCACCTTTCTGCTCTGTTCCAACTTGTGTTTTTTTTCTAGTTATTTTATTCAGTATTGCATTTTTTAAAACAATATGTTTTTATTTATTGTAGAGAGGGGAAGGGAGAGGGAGAGAGAGAAACATCGATGAGAGAGAAACATCTATCGGCTGCCTCCTGCACACCCCCTAGTGGGGATCAAGCCGCAACCCAGGCATGTGACCCTGCCTGGGAATCAAACTGGTTACCTCTTGATTATAGGTCGATGCTCAACCGCTGAGCCAATATTGGCCAGGCCAATATTGCATTTTAATTGGCTTTTTGGTGGTAAAAATATACATAACATAAAATTGACATCAGTGTGTACCTTTCAGTCATTTTTTATGTCTTTAAATACATAAATACATTTGTATATGTGTGCCCACAAAATAGTGTATTTGGTTTTCTAGTCCTTTTCTATGCACTTTTTCATAAGCTTGCTCATATTGTATATACAAATGTGTATCCTGCCTTTTGACTGAATATTATATTGTATGTATTTCTCCTTGCCTATAAAAATGTTCTACACACATGATTCTTATAAGTTGCAATATTACCCAGTGTATATGTATACAATAATTTATTTGCCTTTTCCTTGGAATTGGTTACATATATAATTGCCAGTTTTTTAGGTTTAAAATTTTTGTTGCCATGAATCTGTTCAAACCCCGTTGTATTGATTACTTCTTGAGTATAGAATAGTATAGAAGTGAACTGTTGGTTCAGGGAGTATGAACATTTTTAAGGATCATGATAAATGTATCCAAATTGCCAGAAAATTCTTAGCAAATTATATTTCTCCCCATAAAGTATGAGTGTTCCATTTGATTTTTATGTAAAAGGATAAGTGATAATTAAAGCAAAAATTATGAATTGAGGGAGAAGATCTAGTTTATAGATTCAGCCAGACTATTATTTTTTTTAATAAGCTATACCCTGGTAGCTTCAGGACTAAGATACTATAGTATCATTTAAATATTATTCTGTATTGTAAATTATGCGCTATATTATTTGATTAAGGGTTGGTAAAATTTTGTATATATTTTTACACTAATTTAGTCAAAATACTTTTACTGAGCATCTATATGTTAGGCACTGTGCTTCGAAGTTTGAAAATAAAATCATCTTTGCACTAAAGGAGTTTATATTAGTGAGACAGGCATCCTGCTCATTCTTTCAAAACCCATCATCAGCCCACTCCAGCGCAGTGTCAGCGAGGAGAGGATGACGACCGTGTCCTTTACATCCGGCTTGCATGTGTTTTCTTGGTTGCCATTTTATCTGCGTGACCCTCCCAACTAGAGGCTGGGTCCTTTGAGAATGGGTACTGTGTCCTCTGTCTCTCTGTCTTCTGTGATGCCAGTCAGAATGCCCTGCTTGTTTTACTTCATCGAATGTTTGCAAGACGCTGTGTGGTGGCTATAGAAACCATAAGTAGAACATGTTCAACCTGTGGCCTTACCTCATTATAGAACCTACTGTTGAATGTACTGTCAGGGTGTCTGAGTGACTTGTTTGTGGTTTCTTACAGGGGCTACTGTTCCCGTAGACAAAGGCGTCTCCGGAAAACACTCAACTTCAAGATGGGGAACAGACACAAGTTCACAGGGAAAAAAGTAACTGAAGATCTTCTGACTGATAACAGGTACTGACTACGCAGTGCTGGGTGCTAAGTACTTTTCACAATGTGCCAGACATTGTGCCAGACTCTTTCATTGTCTCGTGTGATTTTTTAAAATATATTTTTTATTGATTTCAGAGAGGAAGGGAGAGGGAGAGAAAGAAACATCAATGATGAGAGAGAACCATTGATCGGCTGCCTCCTGCATGCCCCCTACTAGGGACCGAGCCCACAACCTGGGCACGCGCCCTTGACCGGAATCGAACCTGGGACCCTTCAGTCCGCAGGCCACCGCTCTTCCACTGAGCCAAACCCGCGAGGGCTCATGTGACTTTTTAGCAGCTCTGCGGAGTGGGCGTTTTTACTATTGCTGTGTTGTAATAAGGTTCAAGAACTTGTTCAAAAACTGTGGTGGATGGTAACGTTAAAGTCGGTGATTAAAATCTGACCGGTGCTGGGAAAGGTTTCTGGAATGCAAACTTAGTGTTGAAGTGCTTGCTTCAGTCAGTAGATCTTAGATGGAATCTGGCCGCACACACGTTACTACAGATGAGCCCCGTGTGTCAGTGCTGCGTACACCCTGCGTCATGCTGCTGAGGAGTAACCTGCCAGGCACAGGTACTGGAGGCCTCAGGTCAGTTCCTCAGCCTGCAGCCTGTGGGCCAGATTGGTCCTCCTGCCACCTGTCCTTATAAATAAAGTTTTATTGGAACACAGCCACATCATTCGCTCAGTATTGTTCCCAGCTGCTTTGTGCTACCATAACAGAGTAATTGTGACAGAGACCATATGGTCTACAGAGTCTGAAATATTGGGCCCTTTACAAAGAAGTTTCCTGTGAATGGGATGATGTCAGTCCACTGAGCCACACCCACCGGGCTCAATGTATCGCCTCCTAATGCTCTGGTTTCTAACTGGGTTGGGATAAGAGAGGTGTGGATTCAAAGATGAGGCCAGACTGTGTGCTCGGACAGTCTCTATTTGCTGAAATTTGGGAGGGGTCAGTCTAGGTTTGCCATTGAGGTGGCAGCAGGCTTTTCAATAAGAAGTATCTGGTGTTGCCCTAACTGGTTTGGCTCAGTGGATAGAGCATCGGCCTGTGGACTGAAAGGTCCCAGGTTTGATTCGGGTCAAGGGCATGTACCTTGGTTGCGGGCACATCCCCAGTAAGAGGTGTGCAGGCGGCAGCTGATCAATGTTTCTCTCTCTCATCGATGTTTCTAACTCTCTATCCCTCTCCCTTCCTCTCTGTAAGAAATCAATAAAATATATTAAAAAAAAACAACATCTGGTGTTGGTTAAAAACCTGAGGTGGTCCTGGCTGGTTTGGCTCAGTGGATAGAGCGTCGGCCTGCAGACTGAAGGGTCCCGGGTTCGATTCCGGTCAAGGACACGTGCCCAGGTTGTGGGCTCCATCCCCAGTAGGGGGCGTGAAGGAGGCAGCCGATCAATGATTCTCATCATTGATGTTTCTATCTCTCCCTCTCTCTTCCACCCTGAAATCAATAAAAATATATTTAGGAAAAAAAAAAAGAAACCCGAGGAGGAGCCTGAGTCAGGGACCCTCAGTCCAAGATGCGGATTTTGAAGTCATGGTTGATGCTGTGAGAAGAGTAGTCAGGAGGAGAGCCAGGGAGCGCGGGAGAGGTTGCGAGGCCGCAGGTGGTGCCTCGGAGAATGCCTGAGTCTGTGCTCCTGTCTCTGGTTTAGATACTTGCTGCTGGTTCTGATGGATGCTGAAAGAGCCTGGAGCTATGCCATGCAGCTCAAACAGGAAGCCAACACTGAACCCCGAAAACGGTTCCACTTGTTGTCTCGCCTCCGCAAAGCCGTGAAGCATGCAGAGGAGTTGGAGCGCTTGTGTGAGAGCAATCGCGTGGATGCCAAGACCAAGTTGGAGGCTCAGGTTAGTGTCTTAGCCTCAGCTTTGCTTTATTGTGCAGACGGGAGACGTGACTCCACAGAACACAGGTGCACAGAACAGGGTTCCTAGGTTACACATGGATGGTCAGGAGAGGAAAAAAACTGGTTTTGGTTTTTCAAGGTGAAGTTGGTATCTCTTTTTAGTCCTCACCTGAGGATATGTTTATGGATTTTAGAGAGAGAGGAAGGGAGGGGGCGTGGAAGAGAGAGAAACATGTGAAAGTGATCGGTTGCTTCCCATATACATCCTGACCGGGGATCAAACCACAACCTGGGTATGTGCCCTGACGGGGACCCACACCTGCAGCCTTTGGTGCATGAGATGACGCCCCAACCACCCGAGCCACCCAGCCAGGGCGGCATCTCTTGTTTTTGAGCTTTGGTTTTTAATAATTGGCCCTCACTTTGAAAGAAAGCTCGTGTTTGTTTTTGATATGTAAATGTAAACTTTTCATCTATTTGGAAGCATTCACAAAATAGTAATTTTTAAAAATGCATTTATTTAAAAGAGATGGATATTGCAAGTTTACATTCACCTTTTGATACTTACATTATAGCCCAGAAGCTGGTTTTAAGTAAAATGAAGACAACCAATTCCTTTATTTTGAAGTTCTCTCCTGGGAAGTAAATGAATCATAACAAATTACCTGTGTATCACATTGGATTAGTGAGAAGTTGTTCTCTTTTAAAGTCAGCCTGAACATCTGTGTTCTGGAAACCCAAGTTGGCAGGACATAGAGGAGGTCGAGCTCTTACACTGGTGCTCGGGCGCTGAAGCAGTTTCTCTTTCCCTGCCGCTCCAGGCTTACACGGCGTACCTCGCAGGGATGCTGCGGTTTGAGCATCAGGAGTGGAAAGCTGCCATCGAGGCTTTTAACAAGTGCAAGTAAGTCCTCCGCTCCAAGGCTCTGGCCAGTTTCACTCTAGGTCGTCCCCCGCTGGTAGCTGGGAGAAGGCCTCAAATTGCTGTGCTTTGTTTTTAGCCAGCGTGTTGCTTGTGAGCTCATTGTGTTAAAATAAGGCTGCTGCTCGCCCTGACCGGTTTGGCTCAATGGATAGAGCGTCGGCCTCTGGACTGAAGGGTCCCAGGTTCGATTCCAGTCAAGGGCATGTACCTTGGTTGCGGGCACATCCCCAGTAGGGAGTGTGCAGGAAGCAGCTGAATCGATGTTTCTCTCTCATCGATGTTTCTAACTCTCTATCCCTCCCCTTCTCCCTTCCTCTCTGTAAAAAATCAATAAAATATATTTAAAATAAAATCAGGCTGCTGTGAGACCGGTGCTCTTCCCTCGCAGAACTATCTACGAGAAGCTCGCCAGCGCTTTCACAGAGGAGCAGGCCGTGCTGTACAACCAGCGCGTGGAGGAGATCTCGCCCAACATCCGCTACTGTGCCTACAACATCGGTGAGGGGCCGCGGCGAGCCCCGGTGGGGGCGGGTGGTCCATCTCCGAAAAGGTGGGACTGTCAGTCAGTTCAGCTCAGAATCGCAGGAGGCCGTGCCTTGCTTGGCTTCCACCCTGCGTCTCCTGTGCCCCACGAGCTCCGGGCAAGGACTGGAGTCACTGCAGGCACTGGCGCAGGGAGCGCGCCTTCCTGTGGGCGTTGAACCTCGTGGTTTTGGAGAGAACAGACCAGTCCCCTAACCGTTTTCCTCTCGTTCTCAGGGGACCAGTCAGCTATCAATGAACTCATGCAGATGAGACTCAGGTCTGGGGGCACCGAGGGGCTCCTGGCTGAAAAATTGGAGGTAATCTAGTGTGTACGTTTTTTGTGAAAAGTCTTTGGTTTTAAAAAGTCCAGAAAAAAAGTAATCCATAATCCCATCACCCAATATAATTGCTATTAGTATATGCATATTTCTATCTTTTTTAAGCAAAAAACTTTTAGTATTTTTAAGTATTCAAGTTCTTTGCCTGTTACATTTATTTTCTAAGCAATATAGGCTCATAGACAAAGTAGGAAATACAAAAGGTGGGGGAAATAAGGTCACGTGCGTTGCCACACACAGACTTTTGTATGTGTAGGAAAAAGGCGTATGTTTTAAAAATGGGGTCTCAGTGTGCAGTTTAGTAACATTCTTTTACAATATGTCACATGTGGTTTTCCCCTTCAGTAAATACCTTCTACATCATCTTTTGATGGCCACCTGGTACTCCTTTAGGCCTGTTTTATTTCACCACTTCAGTGTTACTAAGTGCTAAACAGTATTACCATGAATATCTATGTCCCCAGTTTTTGTACGTATTCTTAATTATTTCCTTAGGATAAATTTCTAAAAGTGTAATGAAATATTTTAGAAGCTTTTGATTCATATTGATAAATATTTTATGTTTCTACTAATTTACATTTCTGCTTGTGTATGACAGGTATGCTTTCCTCTTTTTACCCCCTTATCAGAACTCAGTGATGGTCTTTTTAACCTTCTATGATGTCTTTTTAGTATTTGAGTTTCTGTGCGCCAAGATACATTATCCCAGGAGGAATTCAAATATAAATGTGTGTGTAGTCTATAAGGTATAATATGGTGGCTATAGAAAGAGACACATACTAATTTCTATTTATTTCCCCTTGGTCACTCATATCCATCAGTTAAAGCTTTAACTTTCTGATACTACTTTCTAGGCATTGATTACTCAGACTCGAGCCAAACAGGCGGCCACCATGAGCGAAGTGGAATGGAGGGGGAGGACGGTCCCCGTCAAGATCGACAAAGTGCGGATCTTTTTACTGGGATTGGCTGACAACGAGGCGGCCATCGCTCAGGTAGGGAGCACCCTCCTCTCTCCTGCACGTTTCTGAAGCGGTGTGTGTTTGTGTGTTTAAAGTCACAAAACAAAAGCTTATCTTTCTTCTTATTATTGTTTAAAGTATTACAAATAGTAGTACATATGTCTCCTTTTTTTTCCCCAATTGACCTTACCCTGGCCTCCCCTACCCCCCGGCACATGCCCTCACCCCCCTCCCAGTGTCTTGCGTCCATTGGTTATGCTTATATGCATGCATACAAGTCCTTCGGTTGATCTCTTACCCTCACCCCCCAACCCCCAACCCTCCCCAGCCTTTCCGCTGTAGTTTGACAGTCTGTTCGATGCTTCTCTGCCTCTGTATCTATTACAAAAACTTACCTTAATGCTGTTGGGTATTTGATAACGGTCTTAAGATGCACCCTCTTGAATAAAATTACTTTAAAAGCTAAGTTTATAGAGGAGATATTATGTGTAAAGGGCAAAGACACTGATGCGACAGCCATCAGCATACACCTGGCAGCAGTGGAGAGGCCGGCCGCAGGTAGGGGTGGCTTTGGGCCCAGCAGGTGGAGCAGCGGCTTCACTGTCGCTTTCCTCTCTCTGACCTCTCCCCTCGCCTTCCAGCCTGAAGGGCAGCCTCCTGTTCCTGGGCTTTCTAAGGAGAGCCTCGCTAAACCAGAATATCTTGTTGGTGTGCGGTCTGTGTAATACTCATGCAGAGCTGCTGGCTGACATAATTGTGGCCTGTTTGTGGGTGTAAACAACCAAGTGGGTTTCAGGGGATGAGAACCTGGGCTCTTGGTTTGCACAGTGATTAGGCCCTTTTTGGACCTCCTCCTCCATATGCAGCGAAGAGCATCTTTAGAAAGAAAAGCCAGGCCGCTCAGCACGTCCGCCTCCTCCCAAGGCCCTGGTGTTCCCTTCCTGAGACTCCCCGCAGCCGGGACCCCGAGTGACTTGCATGTCGGCGCTTTGTCAGTTGTTCCCATGGGCTGTTTGAAGCCTCCGGTCTTCCCAGTGACTTGTTCCAAAAGAGCTACTTGGACTGAGGACAGCTTTCAGTGTGGAATCTCTTTGTGCCTCTGCGTTACATGTTGCCTCTCGAGTTTTCCTTTATTTGCTGAAGGACAGAAGACTAGAACAGGGCTAGGAAGTTTTTCCCCCTTAAACTAGGAGACTGACAAACACTTTGAGAGCATTTCCTTGCACTGGAGTGTGGCAGTGTCTCTTCTGGACTAGGGCTCTGGGAGCAGCCGCCGTTTAGCTTATGTGATCGGGTTAATGGTTTTGTTTTAAAGTGACACATGCGGGAAGAAAAGAACTGCCGTCGGTGACAGCCAGGCAGGAGTTCTGGCTCGAATGGGGTGGGGGAGGCCCACAGGGCAAATTCAATGGGGGCTCCTAGGACCGAGCCACAGACATATATCAGATAAAGGACAAGGAAAGCTAACATTTATTAAGTTTTAAAAATTATTCAGCTTAAGGTTTAGAAAATATAAATGATGTTTTAAAGAGATTGATCTGTCTCACATTCCACTCACTTTCATTGATATTTCACTATAATAAAAAGGAAACCAGCGTACAAGTCTTCCTTGTATTCATGAGGTATACTTTTTACTTGTTGGAATTACACTGAGATCTGATTTTATATCCTGTGTTTATCCACATTTTGTAAAGATTTTTCATGTTCTTATCAATCATTTCATAAAACTTAAAAAAATGCCTGGTGGTCACCTGGCCAGAGACCCCACAGGGGAGCAGAGGAGGGTGATTGTCTTCCTTAATGTCCCAGACACTCTGCTGAGTGCTTCTGCCTGTTGTCTTTCAACCCCACAGGGTGGGCAACGCTCGTTTACAGATGGCAAACGGGCCTCAGAGCTGTCACTTTCAACCACAGAGAGAGGGGAGCCTGGCCTTTCAATCAGGCCCTTTGGCTCCCCTCATGTTCCTTGGCCTTTCCCACATGTCCTGTTAGAGTCACGGGGCTGGGAACAGGACCGTGTCCTTGGCTTTGGTGAGTAACTGCTGTATGTCACTCAGCGCCCACAGCAGCATCTGGGCCTGGGAGAGGCTCGAGTAGACACGGCCGGGGGTGAACCCAGCTCCTTGGCAAAGGCATCTCCATGCGGCCGGTTAGTGGGGGAGGCAGGTCTCCCACATGGGAGAACTTGTCTTTCTCCTGTTTTTTACACATAATTAGAGACTAAAAACCTGTAGTTGGGGAGGCCTTTGCCTTATTTGTATAATAATTCAGCTTCGGCTAAACTAGACCAAGTGAGGACATTTCACACCTTGGAGATGAGGGCTCTTCATCTCGGTGTCTCCTGACCTACCCGCACTGGTGTTTGCCACCCTCAGGAGCTGGGATGCAGAATTCAGGGGTCCCCGTTCACTGCTTGCTTGGCAAGGCTTTTAGGACTTCAGTACTGAAACAGCAGCTTACTGAAAAGCATGGGAGGAAGAAATAATTCAGGGAGACGAGACATTGGACTGAAAAGACTGGAGCTGAGAGTGAATCCGCTGCCAAAATCCAGTTGCAAAATCCTGAGTCTCAGCCAAGCTTTAAATCTTCACGTCTTTCATGTCGTCTCCCTTTATAACTTACCTCTCTTGGGTTCCAGTCACATGGGTCACCTCGGACTTGTCCCTGTGGCCGATTGTGAGGCAGCTGTTTGGGAGGGAGGGCAGGTCTCACAGCTGCAGGTTAGATGACTCTCAGCTGTGGTTATTATTTGTATAATAATTCAGCTTCTGCTAAACCAGACCGAGTGAGGACATTTTACACCTTGGAGATAAGGGCTCTTCATCTCGGATAATATTTTAATGTTTGAGTGGAAAGGAGACCATTTATTCTGCTCTTTTAAAATCCCCCTTTACCAGATATCCCTGGTTTTCTCTAGACCTCAGTGGGCTGGGTGAGGTGTGGTTCCGTCCCCTGGTTCTCCTGTGGGTGTGGTGGGGAATGTGGTCAGACTTGCCTTGTTTGTCTCTTAGTCACACCACCACCTTCCAGCAGTTTTTGTAGGCAAGTGAAAACGGTCTGTTTTTAATAGCGGGGGCGGGGGGGGGGGTGTCACTAGTTCAGGACACACAGCAGCCGGTTTGCTCTGTACCAGTGAGCCAGGAGAGGACCTCAAGCCACGTCCTGGGACGCTTGAAGTTGATCTGGAATATACGCACAGGGCTAGTGAGTAACCCTCCTGGGCCTGCGGTGGCTCTGGGTCAGGCCCACCTCGTTCCTAGGCAGGGAGTTGCCACGTGCTCGGAGCACCTGTTGGTTCAGCCGCAGACCTGGGAGGTCTGCATGTGTGTTCTGAGGACCCCGCTCTCCGTGTAGAGAGGCCTTTCTTGTTCCTTTGTCCTCTCAGATGATCTTAGCCTCCAAGATAGGTTCATAGAATAAAAGTGTAAAAATGAAACATGCTGAAAGCCTCCTGTTCGGAGACATTTGCCCGCCCAGAGAGGAGTGGTCTCCGGTCACTGTGCCCAGCTGACCGGCGTCCTCCCCTCAGATCGGCTCTCCCCTTCGTTGTGGTCTCCCCCTTCCTAACAGTCCCAGGGGGCGCCTCGCTCTGCTCAGCCCCAGGGAGTGGAGGGACCCGTGCAGTGAAGAGCTCAGCGGTGTTTTCATTTTCTCTGTGACCCTCCCTTCAGGAGGGCGACGGAGCCTGTGTAGCTGGTAAAGCGAAGGTGACCCTTTTCTGACTTACACACCCATTGTCCCAACCGCGAACCCTGCCCGTCTTTAAAAGGGTGTTGGTGGCGTAATTGCTGGGTTGCCTGGTATCGGACTAGAGCGGGAGCTCACCCCGCTGCTGAGGAGGCGGCTCTGCTCGGTGTGGTTGCTGCCAAGTCTATTCACAAATCTTACTCCAATTAAACGATTGTACGGCTGCCCCGTTCCACAGGAGTTTTACTTAGAAAACTGGCCAGCGCCCTGACTGGTTTGGCTCAGTGGATAGAGCATCGGCCTGCAGACTGAAGGGTCCCGGGTTCGATTCTGGTCAAGGGCATGTACCTTGGTTGCGGGCACATTCCCAGTGGGGGGTGTGCAGGAGGCAGCTGATCGATGTTTCTCTCTCATCGGTGTTTCTAACTCTCTATCCCTCTCCCTTCCTCTCTGTAAAAAATCAGTAAAATATATCTATAATAATAAAAGCGTAATATGCAAATCAGCCGAACAGTGGAACGACTGTCCGGACAACCTTACAGACAAAGCTGGGGCTGCGAGGGCCGAGCCCCTTGCACAAATTTTGTGCATTGGGCCTCTAGTGTGTGTGTGTGTGTGTGTGTATATATATATATATATATATAAAGAAAACTGGCCAGCAAGTTGGATTAAATAGTTACAAAGAGACTGTAACCTGAGGTGCTGGCGAGTGCTTTGTATGAAGTGTGTTTCTCCAGAGCCCCACTGTGCAGACCGCAGCCGCTGGAACACGTGGCTCAGTTTAAGTTGCTGAGAACTTCAGGTGCTCAGTAGTCACCTGTGGCCACCACCTGCCGTATGGACGGCGTACGGGCGTTTGCGTCATGGCTGACCCTCCATTGGACAGGCTGCTCTAGGTCCCAGCGAGTGGCTGGTGGCCGTGCTGGCCTGTGTAGATTTATAGAAGGACTGTCCCCGGTTGTTCCCAAGTCAGGGGACAACAGGGGAGTCAAGTGACTTATAAATAGAAAGTATGTTTGATTTATGTTGGGTAACTCACTGAAAACTAGGAAAAACATAAGCGCTCTTAAGAGAAGAAAAGATTTTTCTCTAAACCCCTCCCAACCATCTCTTACAGGAGTGGGCAGTACCGGCTTTTCTTTTGGGCTTTCTCAGAGGTCAGTCGGCTGTTAGTTTCTGTGGAAATCAAACATGATAATGGAATGTTGATGTTTTCGTGTCACAGTGGGTCTGCCAGTAACACAAGTCACCTCTTTCTGCCTTTCTTTCGCCCGTTCCCACCCGCTCAGTCGGATTCTTTAGACAGTAATGTGGTGTGGCAGGTATTCATTCAGTTAATGAGTCACCTTCCCTTTCCCCAGCTGGCGAGCAGTGGGTGACGCCCTGTGCTGTGAGAGACTGTCGTGGAGAGCAGGCTTGTCCACCTTGTCTGCCCAGAAAGGCTCTCAGCAGAGCCGTGTGGACTGAGGGCAGCACCTCGGTGCTGAAGAGAACCGGTGTGATGTGCAAGAGAAACCATGTCTGATGGGTGTCGCTCAGTACAGTTACCCACTTGCTCGTACCTAAACGCAATCCAGTGTCAGCACGTCTGTTGGTTACGTTCGGAGGGGTAATTCTGCTGGCACCCAGTGGGGTTCAAGGCCGTTTGTTCTGGAAGGAAAAAGGGAAAGAAACCTCTGGCCTGCTTCAGTGTGAAGGAGCAGCGCCCAGATCTGGTCCGTAAGGCCCCCCAGGGAGGCCGGTGCAGGCTGAGCAGAGGGGGAGCGTTGGAGGGAAGTGCAGAGGTTCTGTGATCGGAAACAGTTTGAAGCATCTGTTGCCTGACGGACAGTTTCAGGTGGTTGGACGGGTGCTTCTCAGTATGCGCACTTTCTATACATAGAATTCCTGTTTCCACAAAAGAGTGACGATGACTCCCAGAAAGAGCTTACGTGGTGCAGAATAGTGACAGCTGAAAGCTCTCTGGTTGGGGCACTTTTTATTGGTTGTGTAATGGGGGGAATCGAAGCGCTGTTACACCCCCCCACCCCCCACCCCCCACCCCATCAGAACACTGTGCTTACTCAGAGGAGAGTCAATGCCTCATTCTGCCTTTGTTCAGGCTGAGAGTGAAGAGACCAAGGAGCGCCTGTTTGAATCCATGCTCAGCGAGTGTCGGGACGCCATCCAGGCCGTTCGGGAAGAGCTGAAGCCGGACCAGGTAGGACCAGCAGCTGAGGGCGGGCTCTTGCTCCTCCTCTGGGGCCCATGCCCAGGTGGGGTCCCGGGGGACTGAGTGCATTGACTCTCAGCCACTGTTGTTTTGGGGGGAGCTCGGCTGACAAGCAACAGAAGCCTCTGGGCTCCATCAGGCTGAGGAGTTCCCTCTCTCCTGCTTCTCCTCATGGTTTCCGCTATTACCTGCTAGGCCTTTGCTCTCAAATTCATCTCTCCAGGGAGACCTCTCCAGCGCGCCCTTTTTTAATAAAATCACTGCGGTTCATTCAGCGTCTGGGAAACCTCACAACCATGGTGCCTCTTCCTTCCCGTCTCCAAACACCCTGCTTCCTCTCCCTGTGCAGTTCTCTCGCCGCTGGTCCGCCGCTCCTGTTTCTAATCAGTGCCGCGATTCCTCTCTGGCTAGAGCAGGGGCTCCAAACGTTTATGCTGGTGGCCGCCCATGAGTCACATGGAGCATTTACCGCTGATGTGTTTATTTGTAAATTACATACCTTATTAGTCAGCTGATTTGTAATATATAAAATGCATTAAAAAATTTTTTAATTAGAAAAAGAAGATCTAGTTTTCTCCTTAGTCCGGACTCGTCAGGTTGTGTGCACCGCACTTTAGAGACCGTGGCCTCGCAGGCACAGTGCCGACTCCCTGAGCCGGTGTAGAGCCTTCCCCGCCGCTGGTCCCAGCCTCTTTCCAGTCCTGAACTGTGCTGCTTCCCTCGGAGCCCTCTGCCTCCGCTGTCTGCTCACCGTCACCTTCACATGCCTCTCCCACCTCGTGCACGCCTTCCCCTCCTCCACCTGCTCATCCTTCCGCTCCCTTCTCACACTCCACACACGCCTGTTTGCAACGGCCAGATCACAGCTCACCACCTCTGAGAAGCCTGCTACACCCTCCTCGCCCACAAAGACCTCTTCATTTTCTACGTATCTAAATGTTCGATAGTTAATCAAGAATTGCCATTTAACATTTGGTGTGTTGTTTTATATTTACCTTTTCGTTTTATTTTCCTCAAGATTGTAAGCATCATAAAAGCAACAATATATTTTCTTCAGCATATGTCACAGTACGTTGGGTATAAAATGTTCAATAAATATGTGTTAGGCTGTGGCCACCTGTCTCCCTTTCCCATGAAGCTGCTTTTGCCCTTCCCTTCATGCACTGAACAGGTACATACAGAGCCCCAGCCTCCATCTTCACCTGGAATTCACAGCAGTCGAGGGACACCTCCCAGATAGGAATATGGTGACACCAAGGTGCATTCGTGCCCCATTGCTACTGTAGCATTAACTTACACTCGGCGGCTTTCACCACACAGATTTGTTATCTTAACAGTTCTGGACGCTGGAAGTCTAAATGGGTTCCTTTTGGAAGCTCGGAGGATCCTAGGGGAGAACTCACTTCTAGTTTTCTTGAGAATGCATGTTCTGGCTTCTAGAAGCCACCTGCATTCCTCGGCTCATGGTCCCTTCCTCCATCTTCAAAGCTCTCTCTGACCTCTGCCCTCTGCCTCCGTCTCACTGTATCACCAACTCCCCTGCCTCCCGCTTATAAGGAGCCTGGATTGCATTGGAGCCCCGATATTCTAGGCTAATCAAAAATCTCTTAACTTCACCACCTCTTCATGCCTCTCCCGCCATGTGAGAGAACCGCTTCGCAGGTTCTGGAGTTTGGATGTGGACACCTTTGGGGTTATTATTCAGCCAAGCACACAAGGCAGGCGCTGACAACACAAGGGGTCCAACTCGGGTCGAAGGCCCAGACCCTAACTGGAGCCGTGGATGTGGGCTGTCTGCCCTGCGTTAGTGCCGGGGTCTGGCTCAGGAGAGGAAGTCTTGCTGGCTTTACTCTGAATTCTCTCCTCTCACTCAAGTCCCGTTTCCAGGTGCCAGTGGCCACTGAGTGACCCTGTGGCCGAGCACATGGCCAGTAGAGCTGCTGTTTGAGGAGCCTTCCAGGGCGCTGGGGCCACACATGGAATGAGGTGCCAGAGCCCGGGGGAAGGCCAGCTGTGTGATCTGTGCCTCTTTCACTTTCTGCAGAAACAGCGAGATTTCAGCCTGGACGGGGAGTCGGGGAAGGTCTCTAACCTTCAGTACCTGCACAGGTGAGCTGTGACGTTTGCTTGCAAGCGCTGTGAATGCATCATTGGAACGAGAGCAGTGTGATCTGTGTGTGTTGTTTCCCTCCTCACCCAGGGAGTGAGGATACTTCCCTCCCCTCCGACTCCTGTGTGGCTTTGTTGTTTCCCTCCTCACCCATTTCTAAGGGCTGATTGTGTTCTCTGAGTGTTGATTTTAAAAGTCAGTCTCTCATTCTAATTTTGTGATCAGGAAGTCTCCTCTGTCTCTCGTGGGTTATTAATAATCATGTTTTTAGGTTTTCTGCTCCCTGCAAAGTCAGGTTCTTCTAAGTTGCTTGTTTTCCCTCTTGGTTTTGACCTCTTCTGTCTTGTTAGAGTTTAAATGTCTGATTCGCCCCTCCTGTGAAGCGTGTGGTTGTCTGGTGGCAGCTCTGCGTGCTGCACGGGGCTTGTCAGCTTTGGGCTTCTCTGTAGGCAGGCGTTCCGGCTCTGTTCTTCCAGGAATAGATTGGAACCGTGGACCCGGCTCCAGTCTTGTAGGGTTTTGTCTTGGGCAGGTCGGATCCCCAGAACATCCCTGGCTGCTCTTGTTCCGGAAGCCGAGTGGGTGAAGGAGGCTAGGAGGCCAGTCAGCACTCAGACTGACAGGCCTGTGGTCCCCGCTTCATTACGGAGTCCCTGACGTAGCTGTGCCTGTGCCCGGCCCAGGCCTCGGTGTCCTCTCCCAGGATGCCTCCCGGCTTCTGCCGGAGGAGGATGGGAACCTCGAGGCCTGAACACTTCTTACCAGGTTCTAAATGGCTCCCTGTTAACCCAGATACTAAAGGGCCTCACCGGGTGGTTCATTAAAGTGAGCAGGCCCCAGGCACAGCCTCCGGGACATGCCACCTGCACAGCCATCCGGAGCGACGTCCCTCACGCTCTGAGGGAAGCCGTCATGGAAACATGCCTCCCTGTAGTGCAAGCACGTCACCCCCGCAGCCGGCGGGCCGCATGCCTCGTTGGACATGCTTGCTGTAGTGTGAGTGTGGGCCAGGCGTGAGCCAGTCCTGGTCCAGGAACGGGCTTGCTCTCCGTGGTCTTCGTGAGGATGCCTCTGGGACTAGTAGTTCTGCGCTCCTTAAAGGAAGAAACGGAGACTGTACCTGAGACTAAAATAAATTCCGTCAAGTGGTCTCAGACTGGCCCCTGCCTGTTTGCCCCTGAGCGGCAGCCAGCACTGAGGGCTTGAGGACAGGCCCTCCCCCCACGCTTCCCCCAGGCCCCCCGACCTGAGGTTCTTCTCAGAACGTCAGCGTCCTGGGCGTAACCTGAGCTGACATGTGCTGCATTCCAGCTACCTGACTTACATCAAGCTGTCCACGGCCATCAAGCGCAACGAGAACATGGCGAAAGGGCTGCAGAGGGCCCTGCTGCAGCCGCAGCCGGAGGATGACAGCAAGCGCTCGGCCCGGCCCCAGGACCTGATCCGGCTCTACGACATCATTCTGCAGGTGACCTGGAGGACGGGGCACGGGCCTGGCCTGGGCATGTGCTGGACACCAAGTGCCTTCGCTTTACATAGTGAAATGGTGGTGACAACCAGCAGCTGTGAGGGTCTTGGTAAAAGACAGGAGAGAGAGGTCTTGTTGTACCACTTCAGTGACTGTGCCCTCAGTATTTATTTATTTATTTACTATTTTTAAAAAATGATTTTCGAGAGAGGAAGGGGGTGTAGAGAGAGAGAAACATCTATCAGCCGCCTCCCGCTTGTGCCCCAACCGGGAATTGAACCCGCCGCCTTTTGGTGTTGGGGACAAATGCTCCAACCAGCAGAGCCACCGGCCAGGGCTGTGCCCTGGTACTCAGACGTGTTGATGTGCAAAGACCGGGAGCCCAAGGGGTCACCGAGCACTTTGCCTGCGTGTGGTCCTCGCCCACGTGCTGTGGCGCGTCCTGAGACCAAGGCCACACCGCCGCGGCCCCTGGGAGCTTCTCAGGGAGCAACATGAGACATTCACACACACAGGCGTCCGTGTGGACGCCAGACGAGCGGCCGCTCTGGAAGGAAGGTGCAGGGCGGAGCCGTCCCCTCTGGCCGAGCTGCTCTGAGAAGGCTCTCGGGGTCGGTCTGCACTGGGTCGGAAAGGGCAGGTGGCCCTCGGTGTCAGAGACGATGGAGGTGACAGGTGTGGCTGCTGCCAGGTCACTGGACTCGGACTCCCCCTGGATTGAAGCCCAGGCTTTCGTTTCACCTCGCCGGTCTATTGGTCCGCAGCCACCTCCTCATGAGCTTTCTTTGTGCGTCTCGTGCAGAATCTGGTGGAGCTGCTCCAGCTCCCGGGCTTAGAGGACGACAGAGCCTTCCAGAAAGAGATAGGCCTCCGGACCCTGGTGTACAAGGCCTACAGGTACGGACGGGCGGGCCTCTGCCCGGGAGATGGGGCGCTGGCTGTGGGTAACCTGCCCGTGATCAGAGGCCAGCAGCCCAGCATGTTCAAGCGAAGTCTCAGGTGTGGCTGGCGGTTCCCAGGGTCCTTGTTTGCTCTTGGGTGATTTGGGGCAGCCAGAGAGCACACACACTAACCGTCCCCTCCCCCCTCCCCCTCCTCCCGTGGAAAAGGGACGGTGCCGGAAAAGGGTCAGTTAGCAGAACCAGGGGGAGCCTGAGCTGAAGCTGAGGGAAGGCGGGCTTCTCGCTTTTCTAAACGACTTGTGTTATTTGAACTTGGATGCGGGCTGTGTAGCAAGAGGGGGTCTGAACAAAATGGCCACCTGGAGCCCTTCTTTTTCTGGCCCTCACACCCCCGCACTCTGACTCCCCAGGGTGCCCCTCCTGGCCCCGGGGACCCTTCGTCCTGTCGGGCCGGCAGCCTCAGGCTCTGGTCCCGGTAGACGGGTTCCCATGAGGAAGGGGATTTGGGACTTGGTTTCTGAAACAGGTGAGCAGAGATGAGCGATGTGACCCGAGGTGTGCGGTGCCGGCTGGGGTTACATTGGGCCTTCCCTGGCCTCCCTGGGCGGGGAAGGGGCAGTCAGCCCCGCAGGCCTGGACAGAGAACGTGGGGTCTCCAGGCAGTGATCCTGAGGTGAAGAGACCTGTTTCCAAATTGAACATGTAGCCCTGCCGGGCAGCTCCGTTGGTTAGAGCCTCGTCCTGAATGGCCACGGTTGTGGGTTTGATCTCCTGTCGGCACATACAAGAATCAACCACCAGTGAATGTATAAATAAATGCAACGGCAAATCAGTGTTTCTATCTTCCTCCCTGTCCCTCCCCCTCTCCCTCTCCCGCTCCCTCTTCCTGTCCCTCCCCCTCCCCTCCCCCTGCCCCCTCCCCCTCCCCCTCCTCCCCCTCCCCTCTCCCCTCCCCCATTCCTCTATCCCCTTCCTCTCCCCCCTTCCTTTCTCTCTCCCTAAAATCAATTTTAAAAGTTTAAGTTCAGCCTAAACTCAAGGAAAGCGTTGCCCGTGGGAAGCTGTGCTCCAGCAGCCTGTGCCTTTCCCTCCCCGCAGGTGTTTCTTCATCGCTCAGTCCTACGTGCTGGTGAAGAAGTGGAGCGAAGCCCTCGTCCTGTATGACCGAGTCCTGAAATATGCAGATGAAGTGAGTTCCGATGCTGGGGCCTTCAGGAGCAGCCTGAAGGTGAGTCTCTAGGGGCTGCCTGTCCTTGGGGTGGGCCTGCCTGGTCAGCCATGGGAGCTGCGGGCCTGAGGAGGACCAGGTCCGAAGAAGGGAAGCCATTCCTCTGGATGAAGTAAACCTGAGACAGCTGCGCGTGGCGGTCGGATGTCTGGAGTCACATCCCTCTCCGGCCCCCACACTACAGGATTGATCTTGATTTACTGCCTCTGGGGAAAGAGTGGACGTCTGGGTCGCACCCCCAGAGATTCTGATTCTAACGGGTGGGATCTGGGATGAGCCTTGGGTTTTTAAAGTGATTTTCACACACAGCCAAGTTGAGGACAGGTGCCTTTCCCCACACCGTGTGCCTGGCCGTGCGCTGGGAGTGCGCTCAGGCCCCCGGCCTCTGCGTGGAAATCGGCATCTCAGCACGACCCGCAGACGATCGGGTGCGCGTCCAAGCGAGTGCACTGGCCTAGCGTGCCGGGTGGTGTGGTTTATTTTACGGATGTGAAGAGAGCTGGCTGTTTAAGCTCATGACTCTGTGGTGATGCAGAGATTCCTGAAGCACCGGCCGGTCCGAGGAATCCGTGTGTATTTTATGAGCAGAGACTGTTTAGAAAAGTGAGCGAAGGTTTATAATAAACGCGCTGGTACTCACAGACTCCGGCTGTTTGCTCAGCACAGCCCTCGGCGTGGGGCTGCAGCATCAACCTGGTCTCTGCCTTCAGAGAGCTTGTGCCTTGGTCACCTCCCCAAGACCTGCATGTGGGAGCCCTTCTGTGAAGACAGAGCGGGGCGGGGGTCCTGGAGCAAAGGCAGCAGCTGGGAAGGCGAAGACGGTGCGGGCGGAGGAGGGGTGACCAGTGTGACCAGCGTCACAGTGCGCTGTCGTCCAGATGGGAGGCAGACCAGTACGAAGGCTCCTCCCAGGAGAGAAGAAACGTTTTACAAACGCCCATCCTCCCTCACGTGCCCGTGGGGTGGGGAGTGTCCGGGAATAGAGGCGAGAGGGATTCAGTGGGATCCTCGTATAGCGTCACTGTGAATACTGCCAAGTGGGAGACCCAGGCAAGAGAAGGGCCTTGTGCTCCAGCCAGACGCCCAGGGTGGGTCCCAGCTTCCAGCCCCTGGGGGTGTGGCTGGCACATTACTTGGCCCCTGTCTGCTTTAGTCCTACCTATAAAACGGCAGGTGCGTTTATAGTGTATAATAAATACATTTATTAATACATCATTAGTCCCATTAGTCCCTGGCATCATTACCTGATCCATGGCTTAGCGTTCCCTGTTAGAACCAGGCTAGTGTTTCTCAAGGGGAGAAGTGCTCACAAGTCTAAAGTCCCCTGAGAGACCAGCGGCATCGCCAGCTCAGGTGGTTTGGTGCTTCTCCGGCCGCCGGCTCATGACTGTGCGGTTTCTGGTTCGTTGCAGGACCTGCCCGATGTGCAGGACCTCATCACGCAGGTGAGGTCGGAGAAGTGCTCTCTGCAGGCGGCGGCCATCCTGGGTGAGCCTCCTCCC
Source organism: Myotis lucifugus (assembly GCF_000147115.1). Classification (NCBI taxonomy): domain Eukaryota; kingdom Metazoa; phylum Chordata; class Mammalia; order Chiroptera; family Vespertilionidae; genus Myotis; species Myotis lucifugus. Next base: position 87,840 of record NW_005872097.1, read on the forward strand.
CCACAGCCCCTCCCGCGGCTCCTCTCCGCCCCCACTGCTCTGTGAGGATTGAAGGGGTTGTCTTGGTTAATCTGTAAGATTCTTATTTTCCCCGCCACCACCTCTGTGCAGTAAGGCATCCAATTATGTGGAAGAAGCTAGAGGGACTGTCGTACTGTCCCTTCTGCCTAGTCGTGTCTCGTACAGTGTGCGGGCTTCCCGGGCCAGCGGCACCGGTTTGGGCTTTCCCGTCTGCTCTGCACGGCTTCTCAGCAGAGTTTGGGCCCAGGAGGGAGAGGGCTGACTCGCCCACAGGGTGGCCTCCTCTGCTCTTGGGATGGGAGCCCACACGTGTGATAGGTGTCGCTTGTGACTGAGTTTGCTACGTCCCCGTCCTTACTGAATCCCTGTGACCTTTCAGATGCAAGTGACTCCCAGCAAACAGAGACTGCCTCCCAAGTCAAGGACAATACGGTGAGCCTGGGCGGGGCGGCTCTCGAGGAGTGAAAGGCGGGCTCCTGACTCACTAGGGATGTGCGCTCATTGGTAGAGGGGACCCCTCATCCTAAGGACATACCTGCTCCCTCCCTTTTACTCGGAAACCTGGAAGCTGCCTGTACACGGCTTGTCAGGTGTCATCTCGATGGTCCCACCTAAGCTTAGGGACTGGTGCGAGGAGCACCCCTGCTGGGAGTCCCGACTTGGGCGTCTGGCAGGCCCATATGCACCCCAGTCCCAGCCTGCCCCTCTCTAACCTCGGCTATTTAAATGGGGGCACAGGAGGTGAGTGGGGACCAAGTGAGGTCGCACCGATAGGCCCTGAACTGGGTGCTCCACACATTGAGTCCCCCTGCTGGTCTGTGGTTCACCCCGATCCCTCCCTTTGACTTGCCTTCCAGCCTCTGGTTGAACGGTTTGAGACATTCTGCCTGGACCCTTCCCTCGTCACCAAGCAGGCCAACCTCGTGCACTTCCCCCCCGGCTTCCAGCCCATCCCGTGCAAGCCTCTGTTCTTCGACCTGGCCCTCAACCACGTGGCCTTCCCGCCCCTGGAGGACAAGTTGGAGCAGAAGACCAAGAGCGGCCTCACTGGCTACATCAAGGGCATCTTTGGATTCAGGAGCTAACCAGGCTCCTTGGGGGCAGGGAGATCCGACCCAGTCTGTCTTGTGAGAAACCCAGCGAGTTCCATGGTGGTAGATGCAGGGCCGCACTGGCCCAGGGTGGGGGTGGAGCCCTCAGCCCTGCGTCCCTGTGTCTTGTGTGTCTGTGACTTAATCCTTAACCACGTGCGGGAAGGGCACCCTGTGGTCTTCTGGGGCGTGCGGGGTCCCTCTGTCCGGCTCCTGGGGGGGCACTGCCCGCTGGTCCCGTGTGCGCGGTGGTTGATTTCCTCCGGTCGGTATGTGTTCGGGGGGAGTTCACACCAGGCACGGAAGGGGTTCGGGGGTTCTCTCCCGCCCTTCAATGCCGTGGGTTAGAAACGAGCTCCTCGCCGTGAGCACCCAGAACCCCTTGAAAAGTGTGTCCGTGACGCATGCTTGGCAGCGTCTCCCCAGAGTCACGGTGGCCTCATCCCCTCACCTCCACCTGGAAGTTACGTTTCAGAACAAGCAAAGAGCTCTATTTTTAGAAGAAATGTGTTACAGTCAGAAATGATGAAAACAAATCTTATATTAAAAGGCAAAGATGTTGGAGACTGTGCCCGTTTTTTCACGTGCCCCACTCAGCCCAGGCCCAGCCTCTCCGTGGGACGTGTCAGGTGGACCCTGACTCCCGGGCGGGGGGTGTGTCCGAGGTGAGATAAGCGTGTCAGACAGTGTCTGCGGTTCCCAGGCTGTCGTCTGTAGCTGCCACATAGTGTAACCAGTTTCTCCCGTTGCCCCTTATGTTGCCCTTCGTCATTCTTTATTTCTATTATAGCATCACTAATAAGTCACAAAGGCAATGTGAGGAAGAAGGGATGTTAGGTGATTTAAACCTGAGATGTACCTGAACCTCTGAATCCCTTGGAAATGGGAACATCCCACGGGGAACGGGGAACGTTGGCTGAGTGTGGTTCGGACTTGGCGCCGACTAGAGCAGCTTGAAGAGGAGGTTGATCGCTTCAGGATCTGAGCGAGTTCTTACAAGATGGACTCCCACCGTGGGCACGACGGGCCTCCCTCCCAGGGAATTGCAGAAGCCAGATTGTGGTGGGAAGACGCCCGGCTGCTCGTCAGAACTGCAGACTCGAGGTGCTCACACGTGACCTCTCCTCCCCCAGGATTTGCTTTGGGTCAAAGAGAACTTTTTTTTTTTGTAATTGAAAGTTTCATGGTCTCTGCCACACCATTTGGGGGATCCTCCCTCCTGAAATATAAACAGTGAGCGTAGGTTGTGGTCTTGGTTTTTGGTCCCCAACTCGGGGCTCATGGGGCGGAGGGAAGTCGGGGGCTTTCACCCCTTCCTCACCCTCCAGCTCCCAGTGGGCTGGGGTCCAGGGTCCGCATCCCCCTCGCCGCCTTGGGCTGACTGGTCACCGCCACAGGCTGTGCTCCGCCGCCAGGAGCAGCCAGGAGCGTCCGCAGCACTGGGGGCGGGACGGGGCTGGAGAAGCTGCCGTCCTCACCTGCAGTCCTCACCTGCAGAGGCGTCCCTTTGTCTTGCTCAGGGTTTCCAGGGCCTCCATTGCAGAGTGCCGGCCCGTCGCCCTGGTCGCAGCTCCTGCGCGTCTTCTGTCTCGTGGCCACACTAGGAAGTCCCTGCCTCCTGGCCTCCCTGCTGGCTGCTCTGACCAGCACGGTGTGGTCAGCCAGCGGCGCTGGGACAGGACATGTTTGGTATTACAAGGACGTATTTGCGTAAGAGGACAGCTGGCAGGGCCTTCCGCCCTTCGTGTAGGCTCCCTGGACGCTAGACAGGCTGTGTGTTGGGGGACGGGGTGCCAGAAGCAGGGCCCATCCCACCCGCAGGCCCAGGACGCGGCTTCAGCCCCATGGGGACAGGGTTCCAGAGCGAAAGCAGCGCCCAGGGTCCGCCTTCCCAGGGAGCAGGCGACGCGGGGAGGTCCAGGTGTGAGGAGCGGGTGTGGCGCCTCTTCGTTCCCAGGGCGTCTTTCCTGCTGTTGGGGTGCACGTTTCCCCCCAGGATGGGCTGTGGTTCGGCAGCAGTTGGGTCCTGTAAGGGTCTTCTGTCTCCGGATCAGGGAGGAAACTCCATTCCTCTGTTTTAGGGCACCCTGTGGGCTGCTGCATTCATGTTTCCTACCTGCTGGTGCGGTCGTCCTGATCTGCCAAGCACTGGCCCGGAGAGCTGCTTATCACCAGATAATGCTCAGCCGGAGGTCGAAACGACACAGTTTGGCCTCGTTTATCTGCCTTTACCCTATGGGTTCCTTTTAGAAACATCGTGAGCAGTGGGACTGGGTTTTCTCTCCCTTTCACATGCATCGTTCCGATGTCCTGTCTTGTCTCGGTTTTCCATTCAACCAGGTGAGATTCTGGACTCCCTGTTTGAAAATGAAACTCCTGGGCTTGGCTTGTCTCCTTCACCTGCTGGCACCCGGAGCCTTTCACTGGTGTGTGGGGTGGCAGCCTGGGACGGCGGGGCCCTCCACCCGCAGCGGCCTGGGCCAGCGGCGGGCGCGCCCTCTGGGGGAGGCTGGGCCGGCCTGTCCCTGTCTCACTGCGGGGCTGATTTTTCCTGCTCGGCGTCACCCAGTCCACGCCGAGCTCACAGCTCACAGAATCTAAACAGCTCGTTGCTCCAGCCTCGGGGAGCTTGGAACCTTCAGAGGCCTAGGAAAATGTCCAAAGATAGCAAAAATATGTGTTGCTTCTAAATTTTTGTTTTGAAGATACTTGTTGCTACAGAGGAGATGGAAACCAGGTTTAGCTGTAAAATTTATCGCTGTTCCAAAGCCAAGATAAATTGGGAACTGCCCGCATCCTGACATCACCGACTGGAAGAATCCAGCCTGGTGGTGTGTGGCTGTCAGAGACGCCGTGCGTGGGGGTGGGGCCAGGCGGGAGCACCGTGTCCAGCACAGCCCCTGGCTGCAGGGTCCACCTCCCCGTCTGGCACAGGGACTGCAAGTGTTCAGCCGTGTCCGCAGTTGGTACAAGTTTAAAAAAAATAGAATCGTCTTTCTAGTCGGTTCGGCTCAGTGGATAGAGCGTCAGCCTGCGGACTGAAGGGTCCCGGTTTCGATTCTGGTCAAGAGCACATGCCTGGGTTGTGGGCTCCATCCCCAGGAGGGGGTGGACAGGAGGCAGCCGATCAATGATTCTCTCATCATTGATGTTTCTGTATCCTCCTCTCCCTTCCTCTCTGAAATCAATAAAAATATATTAAAAACAAACAAAAAACCACAGAGACCATCAAAGTCTCCTCCTTAAAAAAAAAAAGAATCGCAAATGACTGACACGGTTGGAATAGCTGTGGGAGCCGCTGTCTCGCCTTTCCAGCGGGTGAGACTGGTCTAAGGGCCGAGGTGTGTCTGCTTTTGCTG
>NW_005872097.1:92410-94603 GCF_000147115.1 Myotis lucifugus
CACCATGGAACTCGCTGGGTTTCTCACAAGACAGACTGGGTCGGATCTCCCTGCCCCCAAGGAGCCTGGTTAGCTCCTGAATCCAAAGATGCCCTTGATGTAGCCAGTGAGGCCGCTCTTGGTCTTCTGCTCCAACTTGTCCTCCAGGGGCGGGAAGGCCACGTGGTTGAGGGCCAGGTCGAAGAACAGAGGCTTGCACGGGATGGGCTGGAAGCCGGGGGGGAAGTGCACGAGGTTGGCCTGCTTGGTGACGAGGGAAGGGTCCAGGCAGAATGTCTCAAACCGTTCAACCAGAGGCTGGAAGGCAAGTCAAAGGGAGGGATCGGGGTGAACCACAGACCAGCAGAGGGACTCAATGTGTGGAGCACCCAGTTCAGGGCCTATCGGTGCGACCTCACTTGGTCCCCACTCACCTCCTGTGCCCCCATTTAAATAGCCGAGGTTAGAGAGGGGCAGGCTGGGACTGGGGTGCATATGGGCCTGCCAGACGCGCAGGTGGGGAGTGGGAGCAGGGCGTGCCACAGCCTCGGCGGCTGGTGTTAGGAGCCCGCAGAGGCAGCGCAGGGTCCTGCCCTCCGCCCTGTCGTGCCCACCGTGGCCGTGTTCATTGTGCTGCCCCGACCCCCTTTTTAGCAGGTGGTTTTGTTCACCTCCGTGAACTGCAGCTCTGAGTCCTCACGCGGCCTGTGGTCGAGTGACCCCTCGCCACCACTTGGAAAAGAGCCACCTCCTTTATATGAGGCTGGACTTTGCCAGGCATCTTCAGCGAGCTCTGTGTGACCCGGGGACTGGAGGGGGCGAGGGGTCGTCCCCCATAAGAGGCGCATCTGACTGATTTCCTTCCCTCCACTGCTGCCCACATCCACTCGCCCCTGAGCCCTGTCCTGGCTCTGCCCCGGGCCCCGTGGGAGAGCCCTGCCCAGCTAGGCCTGAATCCGGAGAAGTCCCTCCTCTTCCTCGCCACAGACAGTCTGAGCCCAGGGCCCGGTGAGTGGGGGCTGCTGGGCCCTGCGTTGGTGAGGAGACCCTTCCATTCACGTGGGTTTCTCCCCCTCTAATGGACCCCGGCCCCTCCTGCCTCCTGGGGCAGAGCGCAGCCCGGGCTGAACAACGGCACGAGGGCAGCAGGTGGAGTCCAATGCGCCGCCCTCGTTTGCTTTCCCATTTCCTGGCAATAAAGACTAATTAGCAATTAGTCTATGAAGACTGTTATTAGTATTTTTCTTTCTTTCTGTTTGTTCATTTTATAAACCTTTTCCTTCCTGGGACCAGTGAACGGGCTCAGTGCGACTTACCCACAGCTCTCCCTCCCGGAGCCCGAGTAGCTCTCGGCTGCCACGCCTGCTGTTGACCTGGGGGGCGGGGGGCGGGGGGCGGTTAGCTAGCCGCCTCCATCAGACCTGAGCTGCACGGTGGCCGCAGTCCCCAGACCTAGCTATTAAGGCCCCCCCCGTCCCCCCTGTAATTCAAGGTGGCAGAGTGACCCGGGGCCCCTGCTTGCTCACTGAGTGGGCTGTGCCTGCAGCTGCAGCACAGGGAGCTGGGCCGTCACGGTTGCCCAAGACTAGGGAAAGGGACCCGTTCCCAGGGAGGGACAGGTACGAGGGGCGGCCTGGCCTCGAGGACTCCTGAGGTCCCTCTGCTCTCTGTCCTGCCACCGAGGACGGGAGCCCTGTGCTCTCAGCACAGGCAGTTTGCTGGCTTGTTTGTTTGAGTTGCTTCCTGTAAAAGGCACGAGTGGGAGAGCCAGCACCTTTCCTGCTGCTTCCGCTCTGAGGCAGCCGCGGTCACGTCTCCAGGCCCCGTCAGCACTTCTTTCATCAGACCCGCCGGGCAGACTGGCAGCCAAGAGAGGCCCCTCCTGCCCGCCCTGTGGATCCCTGGGGCTGCGCCCCTCCTTCCCTGGGGCAGCTGCCCACTGAAGGCGGCTCATCTCCTGACCCCCCTCCCCACAGCCCTGTCCTCTCGTCCAGCTGGTGGAGGGACCTTTGTCCTCGGGAGCCAAGGAGGGCCGGGCAGGAGGTGGTCAGCCAGCTGGGCTCCAAGGGTCTGGTGGCTGAGCTCTAGTACAAACAGGGCAATTTCCTGAGATGGCGAAGCTTGTCCCGACCAGGGAGCCCCGGGGACTGGCAGATGGGGCTCCCAGGGCAGAGGCAGCCATCGCCACATCCTGCTTCAGCAGGGAGGGTCCCT
>NW_005872097.1:99157-100930 GCF_000147115.1 Myotis lucifugus
GCCGGGAGCTGGGGGGTAGGGTGCAGCGTTCCCCACGAGGCTCTCACCTCAGGCCTTGAGGGTCTGGTCACAGCGTTGGGGTGATTCCCTTACTGTGGGTGGACGGGGTGCTGTGGGAAAGGGGAAGGGCCCTCAGGCCCCAGTCTCCTCAGAGCCCCGCTTGGTTCACGCCCCCTGCAGGGCCCAGCCAGGCTCCCCGGAGCCCGCAGTGCAGACCGGCTGCTGGCATGCTTCCTGCTCTGCCATCAGCCCCCTGCGGGGGGAGGGGCAGCTACCTGGGGTCCTGGGCGTGCAAACAAGAATGGAGACAGAATGGAGACAAAAACCTATTATCCCGATAGAGATCAGGGCCAAGGGCAACAGCACGGAGCCTGGGCTTCTGGGTGGACGAGAAAGACGGCACTGAGGTCTCTCATTGGGGTGACCTGTCCTAACGGTGGCTCTGAGCCTGCCCAGGTGGAGGCGCCCCTCCTGGCGGGAGTGGGAGGCCAGGCCTGAGGACAGGGTGTCTGGGCTCAGGACCCACAGTTCCCTCCCCGCCCGCCCCCAGGCAGCCTCAGGGCAGTGCTTCCTGGCCTCACCTCTGTCCACATGGCCCTGTCCTCTGGCTGCAGCCACCCCCCCCCCGCCCCCATGCAGTCCACTTATCAGCGTGCGCTATGCACCCACTGTGTGCGAGACTTCCAGGCACTGGGAATGCCCCGCACAGAGCTGACCCGCCCTGCCTTCACGCACTGACATCCTCGTGAGATAGAAACCAGCACTTCCCGGGGCGACGACTGCACAGGCTCTGCACTGGGCACTCCAGACGGATTCGTTCTCTTAACACAACACAGCCAGGCAGATACTATTAAAGCCCCACCTTACAAGTGGGGAACTCAGGCACAGAGAGGTTAAGTAACTTGCCCAAGGCCGCACAGCACAAGGATGAGAAGGATCAAACTCACGCTGTGTGGCCAGAGTCCTTTCAGACTGGTCTTTGCTGCACCACCCCTCTGCCCGGGGGCTTGTCCTTTGACCCCTGGTCAAAGCCCAGCTCTGTGACGGCTCCCTTTCCAAGATGGTGACCATAGGGTGACCTTACAGGTGCCGTGCTCCTGAGGCTTGGCCCACTCTTCCTTCTGTTAGTTCTGCTTGACCCTCTCAGCCCCAGAGAGTGAGCTCAAGGATCCAGCAGGCGCCCCATAGAGGCTGCTGGATGAGTGCACACAGGTGGCGCCCCATAGAGGCTGCTGGATGAGTGTATGCAGATGGCGCCCATAGAGGCTGCTGGATGAGTGTATGCCGATGGCGCCCATAGAGGCTGCTGGATGAGTGTATGCCGATGGCGCCCATAGAGGCTGCTGGATGAGTGTACGCAGATGGCGCCCCATAGAGGCTGCTGGATGAGTGTACGCAGATGGCGCCCCATAGAGGCTGCTGGATGAGTGTACGCAGATGGCGCCCCATAGAGGCTGCTGGATGAGTGTATGCCGATGGCGCCCCATAGAGGCTGCTGGATGAGTGTATGCTGATGGCGCCCCATAGAGGCTGCTGGATGAGTGTATGCAGATGGCGCCCCATAGAGGCTGCTGGATGAGTGTATGCAGATGGCGCCCCATAGAGGCTGGTGGATGAGTGTATGCAGATGGTGCCCCATAGAGGCTGCTGGATGAGTGTACGCAGATGGCGCCCCATAGAGGCTGCTGGATGAGTGTACGCAGATGGCGCCCCATAGAGGCTGCTGGATGAGTGTATGCCGATGGCGCCCCATAGAGGCTGCTGGATGAGTGT
>NW_005872097.1:101820-117976 GCF_000147115.1 Myotis lucifugus
GAACACGGTGGGAAAGACGGCTCAGCACTTCTCAGCTGGGGGGTGCGAGGGGCTCAGGGGCCCAGGCCTCCACTGTGTCCCTGAGCTTGCCCCACGGATGCCCTGAGCCTGTCCCTCTGCCAGTGTGGGCTCCAGCGTTGGCCCGTGCAGCGGGGTTCCTCGGGGTGGGGCTCAGGGGCGGTGACGGGCAGCGAGGATGCCATCCCCCGCCCCCTGCCCCCTGCCCGCAGGACCGGCTGAACAGTGAGCAGAGCCAGGCCCTGCAGCACCAGCAGGAGGCCGGCCGCAGCCTGAAGGAGGCCGAGGTTCTGCTGAAGGACCTCTTCCTGGACGTGGACAAGGCCCGGCGGCTAAAGCACCCACAGGCCGAGGAGATCGAGAACGAGTGAGCGGAGGGGCTTGGGCTCAAGGATGGAGGCGGCGGGGGTCCCGGGGGAGCCCCTGGCCCAGCCCTGACCCGCCGTGTCTCCATGGCAGCATCAAGCAGCTGCACGAGCGGGTGACCCAGGAGTGTGCCGAGTACCGCGCCCTGTACGAGAAGATGGTGCTGCCGCCCAGCGTGGGGCCCAGGGTGGACTGGGCGCGGGTGCTGGAGCAGAAACAGGTCAGGGTCCTCCCCGATGTTGGCGACACCTCAAGGAGCTGGAAGTCACGCCCAGCAGTAATCAGAGCAGTGCAGAGTGTCATCAGGGGCCCCACAGGATGCTTGGACCGGGAGGTGGTTAGGGGTCTGGGAAGGGAGAGAGCAAGGAGACAGTGCAGTCAGGGAAGACTTCCTGCAAGAGGAGGCTCAGAGGCCTCAGAGGGGTGGAAAGGCGTGGCTGGGTTGGGGTGAAGTGGTGAGGAGAGGACCCTGGGCGTGAGAGGAAGTGGGGTTTTCTGGGCGGGAAGACAGGACCAGATCACAGGCACCTTCACCCCTCACCCTGGGTGAGGAATTGTGCTTTGATGCCACAACAGAAGGGGTGATGACAGTGAAGGGACAGTGGGGGGGCATGGGCAGAGCAGGAGACGCTGAGACGGGGCCGGGAGGAGGCAGGGCAGAGCCGGAGACTTCTCAGAGGCTGAGACCCAAACCCTGGGGACCAGTGGGATTCGGGGACCGCAGTCATGGGGATGCCAAGGCCTCAGCTAGGGCCACTGGAGAAAGGCATGTCCCCAAGGGTGAGCCGCCGGCTGTTCACCCAGGATATCCTCCTGGCTCGCCCACTTTCTGCGGCGCCACCTGCTGGTGGGGTGCGGGAGGGCAGGCCGGGCGGAGCTGAGTGGCCTGTTCCTCTGCAGAAGCAGGTGCGCGAGGGGCCCTACGGGCCAGGCATGGCGGAGCTGGAGCAGCAGATCGCTGAGCACAACATCCTGCAGAAGGAGATCGACGCCTACGGGCAGCAGCTGCGGAACCTCGTGGGGCCGGTGGGTGAGCCTCCGCACACGCACCCCAGCCCCGGCTCCCTTCTCCCATCAGAGGCTGGGCTAGCCCGCTGGCCTCTGGGGTGAGGGAAGGAGAGGGGGGCCTCCCCCGTCGGCCCAGGAGGGGTGGTCGCCCCTCCACCCGCCTCTCACTGGGCCTGCATCTTCCCCCCTTGGTTGAGGCAGGATGCGAACTCCATCCGGAACCAGTACCGGGACCTACTGGTGAGCAGGAGGAAGGGCCGGGCTGGTGGGCCGGGAGCGGGCGGGCCTGGCTGCCTGCACCCTCGATGGGCCAGTGTTTCTGGGTGCGGCCTGATGGTCCCCCGTCTCTCTCCGAGCACAGAAGGTGGCCGCGTGGCGCGGGCAGAGCCTGGGCAGCCTGTACACGCACCTGCAGGGCTGCACGCGCCAGCTGAGCGCCCTGGCCCAGCAGCAGCACCGCATCCTGCAGCAGGACTGGAGCGACCTCATGGCGGACCCCGTGGGCGTGCGGCGGGAATACGAGGTCAGCGGGGAAGAGAGAGGGGCGGGTGGGGGACAAGGGCGTCCTCAGGCTCACTGCCCCCCCCCCCACTCTCCCCAGCACTTTAAGCAGCACGAGCTGCTGAGCCAGGAGCAGTGCGTGAACCAGCTGGAGGACGACGGGGAGCGCATGGTGGAGCTCGGGCACCCGGCCGTGGGGCCCATCCAGGTGCCCGGGCCAAAACCCCTCAATCCAGGGCTCCCGGGAGGCTGGGGGCCGGGAGGGAGACACGGCCCAGGTTGAGGGCAGCAGGCAGGGCCAGCAGGGTGGGCGGTGGGCGGTGGAGCGACCAGGGTCCGAGGGCTCGGTGCTGCCGTCCCAGGTCCACCAGGAGGCCCTGAAGATGGAGTGGCAGAACTTCCTGAACCTGTGCATCTGCCAGGAGAGCCAGCTGCAGCACGTGGAGGACTACCGCTGGGTGAGCGGGGCGGGCGGGGCCGGGAGATGCGGGGCGGGGGCGGAGGGGGGCACCAGGGCCCGGCTGGAGCACAGAGGTGCCTGGAGAAGACACAGGACACGCGCGTTGCGGGAGGCAAGGCAGCTCGTGACAACGGCAGGTGCCTCTGTGCCCAGGTCTCCGGGGGAAGGTGATGTCACACCTGCGCTCTCTACAGGGAAACGCCCCAAGGCAGAGAAAGTTGGTTCTTACGAGTGAAAAAAGGCGTTGCTCTTTTTGTCTAAACCATAGATAGACACACATGACGGACAGACAACCTGTCTGCGGTGTTAAACTTTCATGGAGGTGATGGGGAAATTCAGAAAAGAATGTCTACAATAAACACCTCCTTAGAAAAGACAATAGTAAGAAGTGTTGAGAAACATTGATTTAATGGACGACAGGAACTTTTTTTTTGGTAATTTTCACCCCAAATTTTCGAGAGACAAAAGCCAAGGCGTTTTCCTTCCTTTTTCTGGATAAACCACACCACCATGTCGCCCCATCGACAAGAGTTCCTCAGTGTCACCCAGCTGGGGGGCGTTTCTTTTTAAAAAATATGTCTTTATTGATTTCAGAGAGAAAGGAAAAAGGAGAGAGAGAGAGAATCATTGATCGGCTGCCTCCTGCATGCCCGCTACTGGGGATCGAGCCTGCAACCCGGGCACGTGCCCTTGACCGGAATTGAACCCGGGACCCTTCAGTCCGCAGGCCGACACTCTATCCACTGAGCAACACCATCCAGGGCTGGGGTGTTTTTTAAAACACATCCCCAGGCCCTGGCAGGGTAGCTCAGCTGGTTAGAGCCTCGCCCCAATACACCGAGGTTGTGGGCTGGATCCCCAGTCGGGGCACATGCAAGAGTCAACCCATGGAGGCATCAGTAAGCGGAACAACAAATCCATGTTTCTCTCCAGTCAATTTAAAAAATAAAATAAAAGCACCAAAAAAAATCATCAAAGCACATCCCCAGCTTCTACCTCCTGAGCACCCATCCTGGGCACCCACCCGGGTCCCAGCCCAGGTTGCAGCCAGAACCCCCTGGGGCTGGAGGGAGGCGGAGGCGGCGGCCTTCACCTGGGCAGGAATTCCGGACAAGGCCGGGCTCAGAGAGGAGATGAGGTTCAGTGAACCACAGGTGCCCGCGGGCAGAGCCCTCAGGTAGAAAGGCCCGCAGCCCGGGAGAAGGGCCGGCGGTGCGGGGACCGTGGCGGTTCGGGTCGGCCGGTCGGCATGTAGCTGTTCTGCGGGGTTGGCGGGCAGCGGGGGCCCTGGGCTCTGCTTCTCACCCACCGACCTCAGTTCCAGGAAGAGGCCGACTCCGTCAGCCAGACCCTGGCAAAGCTCAGCTCCAGCCTGGACACCCAGTACGGCCCTGCCCCTGGGGGGGCCCCAGGCGCCCCCACTGAGCTGCTGCGTCAGCTGGAGGTGAGACAGCCCCACCAGCCCCTGCACCCCACTCCTGGGAATCGGCCTGCCTGTGTGTCTGGGCCTCACCCCTCCCGGTGCCTATCCTGCCCGAGCCCTGGTCTGGGGGACAGGAGGAGGGGGTGCTCTAGTCACCAGCAAACTCTGTCCCTCCCTGGGCCTCAGGTTCCTCCCCTGTAACATGACAAGGCCTCCAGGATTGCTGAGCCCCTCCCGCTCCTACGCTGAGGCCTGGATGGCTCTAGGCAGCCCCCCTCCCCCCCCAACTCTGCCCAGCAGACCCCAGGGTCCAGGCCCCAGGGAGGGGCCCCTTTTACTCTGCTGACCTAGAGACCCTCTTCATGAAGGCCAGGTCCCTGGCTCTCTTGGGGGGCGGGTTTGGGGGGCCTGGCCTGACCCCCCACTGCTCGGCACCCCACAGGCAGAGGAGAAGAAGCTGGCCGCGGCCGAGAAGACCATTGGGGACCTGCAGCGGCGGAGCCAGGAGGTGGCCCCCCTGCCCGCAGCGCAGGAACCCGCCCCAGCAGCCTCTGCACGTGGACAGCATCTGTGACTGGGACACCGGAGAGGTACAGGCTCAGCCCGCCCCGCCCCGCCCCTTTTCATTCCCACCACCACCCCTGCCTGTGCCCCAGCTCCTGGCCCCCCACCTGCCCCTGTCCCCAGCCCCTACCCCATCATGGCCTTGATCCCTTCTCGGCCCGCCTCTGAGCCTAAATGAGCCCCTCCCCCCTGCTCCCAGGTGCAGCTGCTGCGGGGTGAGCGGTACACGCTGGTGGACAACACTGACCCGCACACCTGGGTGGTGCAGGGCGCGGGCGGGGAGACCCAGCGCGCCCCAGCCGCCTGCTTCTGCATCCCAGCTCCGGACCCTGCGGCTGTGACCAGGGCCTCCAAGTGGGTCTGCCTGGGGAGACGCCGGGGCAGGGGCAGGGGCAGGGGCAGGCTGCGGGCCCACACTGGCCCTCTGGGGTTTGAGGCCTTGCCTGGCCTTCGCCTGGCATCTGTGTGGGGTTGGGGGGATCGAGGGAGGAGGGGCATCCTTCTCTGAGCTCCTCCTCCATCCAGGCTGGCCGCGGAGCTGCAGGCCCTGAAGCAGAAATTGGCCACAGTCCAGAGCCGCCTGAAGGCCAGCGTTACAGAGCCCTGCCGGCCTGGCCAGCAGGGTACCGAGGGCTGGCGGGGCGGGGGGCGGGGGGCAGTGGTGGCCCTGGGTTAGGGAGGTCTGCTCTGGGGATCCCACCTCCTGTTGGCAAGTCCCTGGGGCAGTCCCTCCCTCAGTGAGGCCCTGCCCACCCCCTTCCCGCCCTACCCCGCACGCATGTGGCCCCTGCGGGCACTCAGGGAGGAGCCCCTCGGGCAGATGGGCAGAGGCAAGGTGGGCCCTGCACCCTCACAGCCCCTGTGCCCCCAGTTCCGACGGGCCCGGCCACGGCTGACCCGCAGGCCCAGAAGCTCCTGACGCAGATGACCCGGCTGGACGGGGACCTGAGGCAGATAGAACGGCAGGTGCTGGCCTGGGCCCGGGCCCCGCTGAGCCCCGCGGCCCCGCTGGAGGACCTGGAGGGCCGCATGCGAAGCCACCAGGTGGGTGAGCGCGGGCAGCGGAGTAAGAGGTGGCCCTGCCCGGGGGCTGCAGGAACTAGGTCCGGCAAGTGCAGGGGCAGCCGGGGGACCGAGGCTGAGGAAGGGAATGCCCAGCCCAGGGGTCACCCAGACTGGGTCCTGCCTGGCTCCTCACTGACCAGCTCTGTGACCCTGGGCCATTCGCTTAACCTCTCTGGGCCTTGGTTCCTCACCCTGAAGGCACAGAATATGCAGCTCATCTGGTTGTTCGGAGGATGAAGTGGAGTAAGGCCCGGGGAAGGTTCTAGAGCAGTGGTTCCCAAACTTATTTGGCCTACCGCCCCCTTTCCAGAAAAAATATTACTCAGCGCCCCCTGGAAATTAATTTTTTTAAAATTTTAATAGCAATTAAACAGAAAGATATATGTATTAATGTTTCTACCTTTTTCGTAAAATATAGTAAAGAAAGGTGTAAATTAGAAACATTGAAGTTTGAAATTATGAAACTATTTATTGAACTCAGAATAGAAAGGTAATACAAAAAAAGTTAAAACAAATGCACCTGTGGCCATCACCGCCCCCCTGGATTGCTGCAGTGCCCACCAGGGGGCGGTAGCGCCCACTTTGGGAATCACTGTTCTAGAGGGCCAGGCCCGAAGTCAAGGCCCTGGATGTGTCCTGGGAGGGCCCTAGGGCAGCAAGAAAGCCCGGAGCATCTTGGGGTGTTATCTCCTGGGAGGCGGGGAGTGGGGTGGAGGGGCCTCCCTGGAGAGGGCAGAGTGTGTGAACAAGAGAATTACTCCAGCCCTCGCTGGATAGAGCGTCGGCCTGCAGACTGAGGGGTCCCAGGTTCAATTCCAGTCAAGGGCACATGCCCAGGTTTCGGGCTCAGTCCCCAGGAGGGAGCGTGCAGGAGGCAGCCAATCAATGATTCTCTCTCATCATTGATGTTTCTATCTACCTCTCCCTTCCTCTCTGAAAATCAATAAAAATATAAAAATAAAAAAAGGAACTGCTTGGAGTGCTCACAGGGAAGGCCCTGTCCTCACACCGGGTGGGGGAGGGGGAGCCCAGACGGGAGGGGGAGCAGCGTGGGTTTGGCCTTTCACGTACTAGTACATTGTCTGGGTTTGGTTTTTTAATTTGGACCCGTGCTGCTCGCATGGCTGTGTGACCTGGGACTTGACTGCACAGTGAACAGTGGGGGGTGGGGGGGGAGGTGGCACCTGCTGGGCCGGCAGGAGGGCGGGAAACCCACCTGCCCAGAGCACAGACCCCGGCCCCGCCCACCCCAGGGCACCGCCCAGCAGCTGCGGAGCCTGGGAGCAGAGAAGGAGGCGGCGCAGCGGGAGTGTGAGGCCTTCCTGTCCGCGCGGCCAGTGGGCCCTGCTGCCCTGCACCTGCCCGTGGCCCTCAACAACGTCAAGAACAAGTACAGCGACGTGCAGGCGCTCTGCAACCTCTATGGGGAGAAGTGAGTGCTCTGGGGCGAGGGGTGAGGAGCAGGAGGGACGGCTGGGCGGGCAGCAGGGGTGTGGCCAACGGGGTGCCTGACCCTCGGCCTCCCCTGCGCAGAGCCAAGGCCGCCCTGGGCCTGGAGCGGCAGATCCAGGACGCGGACAGGGTCCTCCGAGGCTTCGAGTCGGCGCTGGCCCAGGAGGCCCCCCTGCCCGCCGGCCCGGGCGCCCTGCAGGAGAGGGTCGGCGAGCTGCAGGTGAGGGGTCGAGCCCGGACAGGCCTCGGGGGGAGGCGGCGGGTAGAAGGCCCACCTCCCGTGTCCCTCCTCCCCCAGCGCCAGCGAAGGGAGCTGCTGGAGCAGCAGGCCTGCGTGCTGGGGCTGCACCGCGAGCTGAAGGCCACGGAGCACGCGTGCGGCGCGCTGCAGAACAACTTCCACGAGTTCTGCCAGGACCTGCCGCGCCAGCAGCGCCAGGTGCGGGCCCTCACCGACCGCTACCACGCCGTGGGCGACCAGCTGGACCTGCGGTGAGTGGCTGGGCCGGCCGGGCTCGAGGCACGCCCCCACCCTGCGCAGCAGCTGCGGCTGATCTTGGGCTGGTGACTTCACCTCTCTGAGGCTGTTTCCTTGCCTCGAAAATGGGGTAATCGCAGCCCCTGCTCCCCACGCCCCACAGGTGGTGCCTGGCAGACCGGGGGGTCCATCTGTGCAGGCCCAGCTCCAGCACAGGGCCAGCGTCAGGGGACCAGCATGGTGGTCACTCAGGCCTCCCCCGAGCCCCCCTTCCTGGCCCCAGAGGGCAGCTCTCACCTGCTCCGGCCTCGTCCTCCGCAGGGAGAAGACGGTGCAGGATGCGGGCCTCACCTACCAGCAGTTTAAGAACTGCAGGGACAACCTGAGCTCCTGGCTGGAGCACCTGCCCCCCAATCAGGTGCGGCCGAGCGACGGGCCCAGCCAGATCGCCTACAAGCTGCAGGCGCAGAAGGTGAGGGGACCTGGGGGCAGGACAGACCCCTGCCCAGAGCTGGGGCCTCAGCCACATCCGCCTCCCTGGCAGCCTCTCCCACTGGGAGAGCCGCCTGGGGGGCTGGTGCCCGGAAGCCCTAAAGCTCAGACTACAAAGGTCTTGGGCCAGCACCCCCCTACACCCCCCCCAAAATGCTCCGCTTTGCCCCCAGAAACGGCCAGCCCGTGGCTGTCTGGCCCGAGGTGGGCGGTGGGCTCTATGCTCCTGGCGTCACAACTCCTACTGCATCCTCCTCCTCCCAGCTGCCCCTCCCACGCACTGGCCATGAGCCCGGGGCTGGGGGACAGCCCGGCCTGGGCAGCTCAGGCGGCGGGAGGCGTGTGTCACAGGCCATGGTGCTGTGAGCGCTTGGTGAAGCCAGTGCCCTGGGAGCCCTTGGCGGGACACGTGTGGGTCAGGGCGAGTGGTCTGGAGGCCTGAGGAATAGGCCGGGAGGGTGAAATGTCCGAGCCGCGGCCACAGTGGGTCCGGGGAGGGAAAGGCAGTTTCCCACAGACCCCTCCTGCCCTGCCGCTGGCCTGGAGGCACCTGGCTGGAGGGGAGTCCTGTGCGTGGTGCTACCTGACCCCCGACTCTCGCCTGTTCTGAGCAGAGGCTGCTGCGGGAGATCCAGGGCCGGGAGCGGGACAGGGCCGCGGCGTCCCGCCTCTCCCAGGACCTGCAGGAGGCGCTCCAGGTGAGTTTTCCTCCGGTGGGTCCCTCTTTATCCACCCTCCCCTCCCCCGCCAGTCCCTGCCGTCCCACCCCAGCCTCCCTCCCTGACCGCAGCCTGTGTCCCTTCTCCCTGCTCAGGACTACGCGCTGCAGGCGGACACCTACCGCTGCTCCCTGGAGCCCAGCCAGGCGGGGTCGGCCCCCAAGAGACCCCCCGTGGCTCCCCTGCAGGAGAGCATCCAGACCCAGGTGAGGTGGGCCCCAGCTCTGTAGCCTCGGGCGGGAGCTGGCCTCAGGCGGGGGCTGACCTCGGGCGGGAGCTGGCCTCGGGCAGGGGCTGACCTCGGGCGGAGCTGACAGGCCCTCTGCCCTCCCTTCGGCCTCCCAGGAGAAGCAGCTGACAGAGGCCTACACGGAGGCGGTGGCCGTGCACCAGGAGCAGCTGCACCAGCTGGAGTTTGCCAGGAGGATGCTGGAGAAGGTACGGAGGCCGTTCTGTCCCCGCAGGAGGAAGCCTGGCCAGCTGTTGGCCCAGCCGTCTTCCTCTCTCCTCTCCTCCTTCCCCGCCTTCTCAGGCCGGGGTTCTGCCGCCCCCAGGTCTCCCCCCAGCAGCTCTTCCAGGCTGGGCTCCATCTCAGAGGAAGGTC
Organism: Myotis lucifugus; assembly: GCF_000147115.1. NCBI lineage: Eukaryota > Metazoa > Chordata > Mammalia > Chiroptera > Vespertilionidae > Myotis > Myotis lucifugus. The sequence continues at coordinate 110,971 of NW_005872097.1, forward strand.
CCGGAGGGTCATTCAGGGGCTCACAGCTCAGCCGCTGGGCAGCCCCCCAGTGGGAACAGGAGAAAATCCCTCAGTCTTCAGCCTGAGGTCCCAGCAGAGGGCAAGAGGCCCCCTAGTCTCCTCTCCATCACTCTTGGTGACTGCCCGAGGGGCTCGCCAGCTTGTCCTGCCCAGAGGGGTGACCCAGCATCCCCCAGAGGGGCGTGGACCCATTTCTGGGAGCCCGGAGGGACGGGGAATGGGGAAAGGTTGGGAGGCGACACGTTTCCTTGCAAACTTGGCCCGGACCCTGCCTCGCATCCTGCCGTCCCGGGCTGGACGGGTCCCCTCTAAACCCTGCATCCAAGCACCTCAGGTCTCAGCTCCACCTCCCAGAACCTACTGGGGAGGATGTCTCAGGAAGCAGGAGGGTCTCTGCCCTCCACCGTGCTCTCCCCTTCTTCCCTCTCTGCAGAAGGAGCTGAGTGAGGACATCCGGGTGGCCCACGGGGCACAGCAGGGCTCTGAGGGCCCAGCCCAAGCGGGCAGGGAGGCCGAGGCCCTGAAGTTGCAGCTGGAGGAGGAGCGGAAACGGGTGGCCCAGGTGCAGCGCGAGCTGGTGGGGCAGAGGGACCGGCTGCTGCAGCTGCGGACCCAGCGGCCCTTGGAGAGGCTGGAGGAGAAGGAGGTGGTGGAGTTTTACCGGGACCCCCAGCTGGAGAGCAGCCTGTTGCGGGTGAAGTCCCAGGTGGAGGACGAGAGCAGGAAGCGGGCCGGCCTGCAGGCAGACCTGGAGGTGGCGGCCCAGAAGGTCGTCCAGCTGGAGAGCAAGAGGAAGACCATGCAGCCTCACCTGCTGACCAAGGAGGTGACCCAGATCGAGAAGGACCCGGGTCTGGACAGCCAGGCGGCCCAGCTCAGCGGGGAGATCCAGCACCTGGGGGCCGAGAACGCCGCCGTCTCCGCCCGGCTGGAGCAGCTCAAGGCGGAGCTGCTGGCCCTGGAGCAGCAGGAGGCGCAGGTGAAGGAGAAGGTCGTGGTGAAGGAAGTGGTCAAGGTGGAGAAGGACCTGGAAATGGTGAAGGCAGCCCGGGCCCTGAGGCTGCAGATAGAGGAGGACGCTGCGCAGAGGAAGAGGGCGGAGCAGGCCGTGGCCGAGCTGCAGGCTCGCATCGGGGACCTGGAGCGGGCCATCAGCAGCGTGCAGCCCAAGGTGATCGTGAAGGAGGCTAAGAAGGTGGAGCAGGACCCAGGCCTTGTCAAGGAGGCGGCCAGGCTGCGGGGCCTCCTCGAGGGGGAGAGGAGTAAGAACGCGGCGCTGGCCAAGGAGCTGAAGGAGCTGCAGGGCAAGTACAGCGCGGAGGCGAAGCAGAAGCCCAAAGTGGAGCTCCAGGAGCGCGTCCGCGAGATCTTCCAGGTGGACCCAGAGACGGAGCGGGAGATCGCGCGGCTGCGGGCCGAGCTGCAGGAGACGGCCAGCAAGCGGAGCGGCGTGGAGCGGGAGGTGGAGAGGCTGCTGCCCGACCTGGCCGTGCTGCGGGCCCAGAAGCCCCAGGTGGAGTACAAGGAGGTGACGCAGGAGGTGGTCAAGCACGAGAGGAGCCCCGAGGTGCTGCGGGAGATCGACCGCCTGAAGGCTCAGCTCAACGAGCTGGTCAACACCAGCGGGCGGGCCCAGGAGCAGCGCATCCGGCTGCAGGGGGAGCGCGATGAGTGGAAGCGGGAGCGGTCCAAGGTGGAGACCAAGACGGTGAGCAAGGAGGTGGTGCGGCACGAGAAGGACCCGGTCCTGGAGAAGGAGGCCGAGCGGCTCCGCCAGGAGGTGCGGGAGGCGGCGCAGAAGCGGCGGGCCGCCGAGGACCTGGTCTACGAGCTGCAGAACAAGTACCTGCTGCTGGAGAGGAGGCGGCCCGAGGAGAAGGTGGTGGTGCAGGAGGTGGTGGTCACCCAGAAGGACCCCAAGCTCCACGAGGAACACAGCCGGCTGAGCCGGAGCCTGGACGAGGAGGTGGGCCGGCGGCGGCAGCTGGAGCGGGAGGTGCAGCAGCTGCGGGCGGGCGTGGAGGAGCAGGAGGGCCTGCTCAGCTTCCAGGAGGACCGCGACAAGAAGCTGGCCGTGGAGAAGGAGCTGCGGCAGCTGAGCCTGCGGATCCAGGAGCTGGAGCAGCGGCCTCGCGCGGTGCAGGAGAAGATCATCATGGAGGAGGTGGTGCAGCTGGAGAAGGACCCGGCGCTGGAGGAGTCCACGGGAGCCCTGCGGCAGGACCTGGACCAGGAGAAGGCCCGGGTGGCCGAGCTGCACCGGGAGTGCAAGAACCTGCAGGTCCAGATCGACGTCCTCCAGAAAACCAAGTCGCAGGAGAAGACCATCTACAAGGAGGTGATCAGGGTGGAGAAGGACCGCGTGCTGGAGGGCGAGCGGTCCCGCGTGTGGGAGATGCTCAACAGGGAGCGCGCGGGCCGGAAGGGCCGGGAGGAGACGGTGCAGCGCCTCCGGGAGCGGATCGACAGGGCCGAGGCGCTGAGCAGGACCTGGGCCCGGGAGGAGGCCGAGCTGCAGAAGGCCCGGGCCCAGGCGAGCCAGGGGTGCAGGCAGCTGCAGCAGGAGCTGCGGGAGCTGGAGCGGCAGAAGCAGCAGAAAGTGCTGCAGCTGCAGGAGGAGGCGAAGCTGCTCAGCCAGCGGTCGGAGGGCGAGCGGCAGCGGGCCACCCAGCAGGGCCAGGAGCTCGCGCAGCTCAAGGCGGCCATTCTCCAGGAGAAGGACCAGATCTACACGAAGGAGAGGACCCTCCGGGACCTGCACAGCCGGGTGAGCCGCGAGGAGCTCAACCAGGAGACCCAGACGCGGGAGACCAACCTTTCCACCAAGATCTGCATCTTGGAACCCGAGACGGGCAAGGACCTGTCCCCGTACGAGGCCTACAAGAGGGGCGTCATCGACCGCGGCCAGTACCTCCAGCTGCAGGAGCTCGAGTGCGACTGGGAGGAGGTCACTACCTCGGGCCCCTGCGGGGAGGAGTCGGTGCTCCTGGACCGGAAGAGCGGGAAGCAGTACTCCATCGAGACCGCCCTGCAGTGCCGGCGCATCTCCAAGGAGGAGTACCACCTCTACCGGGACGGCAGCCTCCCCATCTCCGAGTTCGCCCTGCTCGTGGCCGGGGAGACCAAGCCCTGCCCCTCGCTCTCCATCGGCTCCATCATCTCCAAGTCCCCGCTCACCTCCCCGGGCCACCAGAGCGCCAGTTCCTTCTCTCCCGGCTTCTCCTTTGGGCTGGGCGACGACAGCTTCCCCATCGCCGGCGTCTACGACACGACCACCGACAACAAGTGCACCATCAAGACGGCCATGGCCAAGAACATGCTGGACCCCATCACCGGGCAGAAGCTGCTGGAGGCCCAGGCGGCCACGGGGGGCATCGTGGACCTCCTCAGCCGCGAGCGCTACTCCGTGCACAAGGCCATGGAGCGGGGGCTCGTTGAGAACACCTCGACGCAGCGGCTGCTCAACGCCCAGAAGGCCTTCACCGGCATCGAGGACCCCGTCACCAAGAAGAGGCTGTCGGTGGGCGAGGCCATCCAGAAGGGCTGGATGCCCCGGGAGAGCGTGTTCCCGCACCTGCTGGTGCAGCACCTGACCGGGGGGCTCATCGACCCCAAGAGGACGGGCCGCATCCCCGTCCCGCAGGCCGTGCTGTCCGGCATGATCAGCGAAGAGCTGGCCCAGCTCCTGCAGGACGAGTCCAGCTACGAGAAGGATCTCACCGACCCCATCTCCAAGGAGCGGCTGAGCTACAAGGAGGCCATGGGGCGCTGCCGGAAAGATCCCCTGAGCGGCCTGCTGCTCCTGCCCGCGGCGCTGGAGGGGTACCGCTGCTACCGCTCTGCCTCCCCCACTGGGCCCTATGCGCTGCGCTGACGGGGTGAAGTCATGGGAGTGTCTATGAGGGGCGGGTAGGGCTGCAGGCACCCCGCACCCCAGAGCAGTCTACCCCAGGGGGTGGGTCTTCCCTGATCCCTGTTCTGTTACTCAGCATCCACGGTGTTGGGCTCCCTCCCTGACTTGGTGCCCAATTCATCCCAGGCCCCGAAATCAGCAGATCTGTTCCTCCCCACCCAGTACTTGCAATAAACGAATTCTCCCAGCGTCTCGTTCGCCTTTGGGAGTGCAGAGTGGACCTGTCTGGGGATGAGTCCTTCCCACGTGGGGGGTGGGCACGCCCACTGGGTCCTAGCACACGGGTGCCCCTCTGACTCGGAGGGAGGGATGTGCTGGCAGGCCATGGAAGGAGGTGGCAGATGGGCAAGTCCTTGCTGTGCCCCCAGCAGAGAAACACGGGGACACTCAGAGCATCACTTTTATTTCCTGCTCTTCAATCCAGAAGCAAACAAAGGTACACATATCCTAGGTGACAACTACTTACAACAGCCACACACACTGGTACCAGGAAACGACCCTCCCCCGCACCCTCCTTCCGGTTAAACTTGGGACTCAACTCTTCCCCCAAACATTTTAAATCCAAAAGGCCAGCAGAGGGCGCCCTTCCCCTCAGGGTCTGGCCCTGCAGCGAGGGCTGGGCAGGCGAAGGGCGGAGGAGCGCCTTGCGCGCAGCAGCATTGGCGGGCCAGGCTTCCTGCTTTCCTTGGCCGGCCGCCCCCGCGCCAGGAGACCCAGGGCCTGTCACACCCCCTCGCACACGGAGCTTCTGTGCCCCCGTCTGGAAACGGCACCGTCAAACCCAACAAACAACACAGGAACTCGCTAACTTGTTGGCAGGACGAACCCAAACTCAGCCCTCTGGCGGCTGATGCAAATTCCTTAGAGCTTTGCCCTCTCCCCAGACATGTCCCCCTTCTTGGAGGCAGCGGGGCGGCCGCTGGAGAGAGGCTCCGAGGCGGTGGCCTCCCGCATCCTCAGCGGCAGAAGCGCTCCAGCACACACTGGTGGGGGGCCAGGGAGGTCTCCGTGGACGAGAAGTACGGATGGGCCAGGGCGCCTTTGGCCGAGATCCGCTGGCTGGGGTCGTACTGCAGGAGTTGCTGTGAAGGGAGGAGGAGGAGGAGAGGAATCAACCCCCCGACCCCCAGGCTGGAGGGCCCCCAGCCCCAAAGGGCTGCCTTCAGACCCAGAACTGCACAGAGCCGCCTCCTCCCAGCTCACGGGCCAGCTCTGGACACTCCTGGGACGTGGAGACCAAGACTTAGCCCTGGTCCAGCCCTGCTGAGTCCGTCTCCCCTCTGTACTGCGGCTTCCAGGCCCCCCCCTACTGTAGCTGAGACAGACTTCTCTCTGTGAACCAGCAAGTGGGGGGCCAAAGCTGCCGGGTGGGGGAGGAGGAGCAGCCAGGACGGCGTGCTAAGAGCTGGCGGCAGTCTGTGCGGGGCTGCTGGCACCCGGCTGGTGATCACAGGCTTCTGGAAAGTGGGACGTGTGGCCTGACGATGGAAACAGAGCCCCGCCTGCCTCGGCCCGACACCAGAGAAAGGGAAAAGGTGCCTCAGAGCCTTTGTGGGCGACGAGGCGGTTCTGCTCAGGCCTCGGGCAGTCTGGCCTGGCCAGCCCACGGGATCCGGATGGTGCAACAGGAGGGCGTGGCAGGGGCCCAGGCAGCAGGAACGGCCGGGCGTGGGAGTAACGCTGTGGAAGGCACGGCGGGGAACACTGACGCAGGAGGGGTGGTCCCCGCCCGGAAAAGCTCAGTTCACATGGGGTCAGAATGACCACGGGAAAGTGACCAGGGACACGAGGTAACAGGGAAAAGGGCCAGGATCACTGCAAACCCCACACAGCCGACTAGGAGAGACGTTTTAGAAGGAACGGTGAACGCTGGACTTTCCGTGGGCGAGGTCTCCAGGTGGAACAGTCAGTCCACACAGGGACAGGACAAGCCAGTGCGGGCCGGGGTCAGAAAGGAGGCCAGCCTGGACTCGGGCGAGCCCGGGGTGGCCTGAGGCACCGGCGAACAGAAGGGACACTTGTGGCGGGAGCAGCAGCTGGAGCAGGAGGCCCTCTTGCCCTCCCGCCACCGCCCGGTACCCACCTGGAGCAGGTCCTTGCCCTCTGGCTCCAGATTGGGCACCACATCCTCCAGCCCCTTCCGGGTCCACTTGGGGAAGCTGCCCTTATAGTCCGGCAGCTGGGTGACTCCCGGCCACGTGGCTTCGCTGGGCGTCCCCAGGGTCCGAAAGATGCGAAAGAGCTGGTCGATCTCAGAGTCTCCAGGGAACAGAGCTTTGCAGGTCACCTGACGGGGGAAGCGGAGAGGTGTGGGGTCCACGCCCTCATCCCTCGGAATCCAACACCAGAGCGGAGGCCAGACCAGCTGTGCTAAGGCCCCGGCCTCTCTGGGGGAAGGCCCCAGTCCCTAGCCAGTCCCTTAATCCACCTCCAACAGGCGACTCGGCCCCCCCCACTCCTGCAGGTCCCTCCCTGGCCCCGTCTGCCCCTCTACCATCTCTGCGAAGATGCAGCCGATGCTCCAGATGTCCACCGCTGTCGAGTAGAACTTGCTGCCCAGGAGGATCTCGGGGGCGCGATACCAGAGCGTCACCACCTGCAGGGGCCAGGCGACCGGTTACTCAGGGCAGCCGAGGGCGCCGGGCACTCCCCTTCAGCCCCCTGCCCTCCCCGCGCCCGTGGACCTCGTGGGTGTAGGTGCGCAGGGGCACCCCGAAGGCCCTCGCCAGCCCGAAGTCCGCCAGCTTGATGGCGCCCAGCTCGTTGATGAGCAGGTTCTGGGGCTTCAGGTCGCGGTGGATGACCCGGTGCGCGTGGCAGAAGTTCACCCCCTGCAGCAGCTGGAAGAGGTAGCTCTGGAGCAGGGAGGGGGGCTGGCTGAGCGGCAGCGGCCGGCTGAGCTGGGCCCCCCGATCCCCGCCCCCCCCATACCTTGACCAGGTGCAGCGGGAGCTCGGACACGGGGGTGGCGTCCATGAACTTCTTCAGGTCCTGGCTGAGGAACTCAAACACCAGGTACAGCTTCTTCTCGCTGTGCACCACGTCCAGCAGCCTGGGGGGGGGGGGGGGCGG
>NW_005872098.1:0-1233 GCF_000147115.1 Myotis lucifugus
GAGCAAAAGACAAAGAGAAAATCTTAAAAAGCAGCAAGAGAAAGAAACTCAGTTACCTACAAGGGAATACCCATACGACTGTCAGCTGATTTCTCAACAGAAACTTTGCAGGCCAGAAGGGAGTGGCAAGAAATATTCAAAGTGCTGAATACCAAGAACCTACAACCAAGATTACTTTATCCAGCAAAGCTATCATTCAGAATTGAAGGTCAGATAAAGAGCTTCACAGATAAGGAAAAGCTAAAGGAGTTCATCACCACCAAACCAGTATTATATGAAATGCTGAAAGGTATCCTTTAAGAAGAGGAAGAAGAAGAAAAAGGTAAAGATACAAATTATGAACAACAAATATGCATCTATCAACAAATGAATCTAAGAATCAAGTGAATAAATAATCTGATGTACAGAATGAACTGGTGATTATAATAGAATCAGGGACATAGAAAGGGAGTGGACTGACTATTCTTGGGGGGAAAAGGGGTGTGGGAGATGCGGGAAGTGACTGGACAAAAATCATGCACCTATGGATGAACACAGTGGGTGGGGAGTGAGGGTGGAGGGTGGGGTGGGAGCTGGAAGGAGGGGAGTTATGGGGGGAAAAAAGAGGAACAAATGTAATAATCTGAACAATAAAGATTAAAAAAAAAAAAAGGCAAAGCAAGTAAATTTATACGTTTGACCCATGAGGCACATATGCTGCCCTACCCCCAGCCTGTTTAAAATGCAGGCTGCTTGGGGCTTTTATTTGCATTTTGTTTTTAAAATTTCACTGGTGAAAAATTCTGGTTTTACTTAAGAAACATTTTATTACTTGTTTTGCCCTTCCTTAGAGGCCAAAACCTTCATAACATATAAAATATATGTATATAAGTAGAATATAGTTATTAATTTTTATTTGATAAAGCTTTCCATGTGATTTCAAGTATACTAGATCAGTTTAATTTAAAATTATTTCATTTAAGAAGAGAGAACACCCACACAGATTGTCAAACTGCAGCGGGAAGGCCCGGGACGGTTGGGGGGCAGGAGGGAGGGGGGTAAGAGATCAACTGAAGGACTTGTATGCATGCATATGAGCATAACCAATGGACATAAGACACTGGGGGGTAGGGGAAGCTGGGGTATTGTCAAGGACGGGGGAAAAAAAGGACACATATGTAATACCCTTTGTAATGCTTTAAGCAATAAAAAAAAAAAAAAAAAAATCCCCAAGGAGGTAGGGGGAAGACCTTT
>NW_005872098.1:1334-19593 GCF_000147115.1 Myotis lucifugus
CTAAAGATTTTATATTTTTTATAATTATTTAAAAAGATATCAATTAAATTTAAATTGGTTTTTATATTAAAAATTTAGTTGAGATCACAGAATTAATCCTCTTTTTCAATTAGACCAGTGTTGAAATTTTACTACAATCATATGATTTCTCCCAATTTAATTTGAACCTTAAACTCTTAGAAGTCTTAAATTTTGTTGCTGGTAAAGGTTAAATATTTAGCATTTCTCAGATTAGTAATACCTTTACATTTTTAAGAATACAAGATATAGCCAAACCGGTTTGGCTCAATGGATAGAGCGTCGGCCTGCGGACTGAAAGGTCCCAGGTTCGATTCCGGTCAAGGGCATGTACCTGGGTTGCGGGCACATCCCCAGTGGGAAGTGTGCAGGAGGCAGCTGGTCGATGTCTCTCTCATCGATGTTTCTAACTCTCTATCCCTCTTCCTTCCTCTCTGTAAAAAATCAATAAAATATATTTAAAAAAAAAAAAGAATACAAGATATAATTAATTCAATTCTGACCTCTAGATTTTTCATGAGGCAAATTCAGATTAATATTTCAGTATTTTGTCATTTCAAAATACTTAGACATTTAATTTTATTATTTAATTCAGCAAACTTCCAAAGTTTTAAGCAGCCAGAGTTCGGCAGCAGACCGGTAGCCATTCAAATGTAAATTGCTACCTTCTTCCTTAAGAGATTACCATGGGAAGCCAGCCTTCTAAATTAACAAAGGGTGTAGCTAGTCTTTACCTGGGCTACTAGGACCTTTATAATTAATACTAGAGGCCCAGTGCACGAAATTCGTGCACTGGTAGGGTCCCTAGTGGCTGCCGGCTGGGGCCTCCCTTCCCCTGGCCAGCACCGCCCCCTAGTGAACTCCTGGAGGAACTCCCGATCAAAGGGACAATTTGCATACTACACTTTTATTATATAGGACTAGAGGCCTGGTGCACAAAAATTTGTGCACTCGAGGGGGGGGGGTCCCTCTGCCTGGCCTATGCCCTCTTGCAGTCTGGGACCCCTTGGAGGATGTCCACCTGCTGGCTTAGGCCCGCTCCCTGGGAGATTGGGCCCAAGCTGGCAGTCAGACACCCCTCTGGCAGCCCGACAGCCCTCGGGGGATGTCCACTTACCAGCAGGGAGCAGGCCTAAGCTGCAGTCAGACATCCTTAGCACTGCTGAGGAGGCAGGAGAGGCTCCCACCACCACTGCTGTACTGGCAGCCGTCAGCCTGGCTTGTGGCTGAGCAGAGCTCCCCCTGTGGGAGCGCACTGACCACCAGGGGTGGCTCCTGCATTGAGCGTCTGCCCCCTGGTGGTCAGTGTGTGTCATAGTGACCAGTGATTCCCAGTCACTCTGCTGTTAGGGTCAGTTTCCATATTACCCTTTTATTATATAGGATAGAGGCCTGGTGCATGGGTGGGGGCCAGCTGGTTTGCCCTGAAGGGTATCCCGGATCAGGGTGGGGCTCCCACTGGAGTGCCTGGCCAGCCCGGGTGAGGGACTGAGTGCCGTTTTCAGACTGGCCACACCCTCTTCAGGGTAGGGGTCCCCGCTGGGGTGCCTGGCCAGCCTGGGTGAGGGGCTGATGGCTGTTTGTAGGCTGGTCACACCCCCTTCAGGGTGGGGGTCCCCACTGGGGTGCCTGGCCAGCCTGGGTGAGGGGCTGTTGGCTGTATGCAGGCTGGTCACACCCCCTTCAGGGTGGGGGTCCCCACTGGGGTGCCTGGCCAGCCTGGGTGAGGGGCTGAGGGCCGTTTTCAGGCTGGCCAAGCCCCCCCCGGCAACGGAAGCTCCCAGCCTCTCTTTTCTTTCTTTTTTTTTTATTCTGGGATTTATTTACCTTCTATAATTGAAACTTTATAGCCTTGAGAGGAGCTCAGAGCCTGCCAGGGCAGGTGGGAGGGAAGCCTCCTGCTCTCTCCAGTTCCGTGGTCACGGCTGGCTGAAAGCAGGTATCTGGGGTTTATTTACCCTCTATAATTGAAACTTCATTGCTTTGAGTGGAGTTCAGAGCCCGCCGCAGCAAGCGGGAAGCTTGGCTTTCTCCATCATTGGGGCAACCAAGTCTCCTGCTTGCTCCAGCTCTGTGGCTGCCGGCCGCCATCTTGGTTGGGTTAATTTGCATATAGTCGCTCTGATTGGCTGGTGGGCATGGCTTAAGGCATAGCAAAGGTATGGTCAATTTGCATGTTTGTCTTCTATTATTGTAGATATTATTTAGCTATGTTTTAACAATTTTGAGATTCTAGAGCCAATTACAATTATCTAAGGCATTTACTTTGGCAAATTCTGTAACAGAGATAATTTACTAACTTTTTAATTTTTTAACTTTGGAATGTGGTCCATTATTATTTAAAAACTACCCTTTAATATGGAAATCTTTGGGTCATCTCTGCCATCTTTCTTTTGAGAAAGAAAGAGATTAAGTTTAGCTCAAAACTATCTAACATCCGAAATTGAACCATGTGCACACATTTTTTAAGCTAACTTCTCTCTTTACACGTGCACGGAAACCTCAGATGCATTTCTAAATTCTGCAAAACTTTTCATGGTGAGAAGGAGACTTTTCCTAACACACTCGTGAGGGGGCGTACATGTTACAGGATCACCACATGTCTCCCTTCCCCCACCTCCTGCTTGCTTTTGGGGAAAATTCAGTAATGGTCTGGTCGTCTACTGTTTGTTTGTTTGTTTTTGTTTTTAAATTAAAGGCATGCTTGGAATTAGCTGGCCTTTGTTTAAACTTCCTTGGGTTGCAATTTGTACAGATTTTACACTTTTCAAATTAATCTTAAAATCTTAAAATTTTAACACAGCACAATAAAATCATAAATCAGAGAAAAGCAGATTAAATTTACAATACAGACGCATAGAAAGAATTTAACTAGCTAAGAGTTTCTGGTGGTCTGGGAGGGAAAGAAAAAAAAGTTAAGATAAAGTATTATTGGCAGTTGCCGAGAAATTCCTTTAATCCTTTCTACTTGGTTCAGCCCAGTACAAGTAGTTTGAGCCACCAGCAAAATGAAATATGAAGTCGCTTTCACTTTCAGCTGAGTGCCTGCATCCAGCTGTAAAGGCTGGGCAACTGTGAGTAAAACCTTTCTTATTGTAAGGTTCACAGCACAGGAGACAAGGTCAGAGAGCCAGGCAAGTCGAAAAGAAGGGACTTTAATCTGCACTCCCGGGCGAGGTTCACGGGTCCAAGGGCGGGGCCAGTGAAGTCGCGCCAAAAGGGAGTGGAGGCACTTTTTTTATACAGCTGTTCACTGAGGGCAGGGGAGCATGAGCTGTGGGAGTTTTCGCCGCGGGCAGGTCTGTCATGGGTTCCAGGAAGGAACCAGTATCTGCGTCACCATCTACCTGGTGCACTGGACTGTTCCAGGTTCCAGGAAGGAAGCAGTATCTGCATCACCATCTGCCTTGCGATTGCATGCATCGGCTCCTGGACTTCCCTCTGACCTAACATCCCAGCCTTTTGGTGATAGGGGGTACCGAAATCGTCTTGGCTACTTCCTGCTGACCAGGGGAGAAGAGGGAGGGGGTGGTTTTAAAGGCCAGGGTCAGGCAGAGGCAGGTTGGAGGGCAGCTGAGCATAGGGGTGGAGCAGGAGCTGATTTACAATCACCCGTGACATCTCCGCAATCCGGGAGCGGATGAACTTGAGGAGGCAGGGGGCTAGGAGAAAAAAGACACAGATGAGAATTAGGGGCCCTATCATGGGTAGGACCCAGGTAGCTGAGGGGCTTTGGAACCAGCCGAAAAGAGAGTTGTCCCGGGAGTGTCTTGCACGTAGTTCTTCACTCAGCTTAGTCAGGGTCTGCACGTTCTGCTCCACTACTCCGGACTCGTTGATGTAGTAGCAGCATTGTTCCTAAAGGAATCTGCAGGTTCCTCCTTTCTCTGCAGTAAGGAGGTCTAGGGCCCGTCGGTTCTGCAGGGTTACTTGGGCTACCGATGTTACTTGCCGCTGTAGGGAAGCTAAGGAGGCGGTAGTAGACTCCAGGGCTATCTGGAGCTTGTCAATGAAATCCTGGGCAGAGACTAGGCTGTTCCCGAGGGCCTCCACCGGCGAGGCCTACCGAGGCAGCGACACTCACCCCTAACATGGCAGGGAGGAAGGCGCCCCGGCGGGCCCGGGGGTGGGATGAAGGGAGCAGCCAGGCGAGCTCCAACTCTCCATACAAGGTTAGTTGGGGAACTACCGTGACCACGAAGCAAGGCCCAGGGTCAGAGGAGTTTATGCAGTTGCTTAAGGTGCCGTTGCACCAAAAGAAGGTACCGGGGCTGGCCTTGGAGGACTGGCTGCGGTGTGGTTTTGGGTACAGTTCCAAGTGACTCGTCCCCCAGTTACTGGATTACTGGTCTGGTAGCATATCCGTAGGGGCAGGGTGGGCTTTGGAGTTTCGGATTCCCAAAGGGGAATGCCAGCCAAGGGAGGCTGACATTCACCTTGCCCCTGGGTTCCTGGAGGAGTTATGAGTGGGACGGCAGCCAGCAAAGGTCTTTGGAGAGAGGCGCACAGAAAGCAGTGTGAGACATTGGGCAGGGTGCGGGTCTCGTTGAGGAATAGTAGAGTGTGTTGAATAAGTTGGAGCCAAGAAGATAGCACTTCTACCTGGGGGGAGTCGGGCAGCTTCCCTTTAAGGTACTGTTCGGCCTGTAGGATGCTGTTGGAGACCGGGATTTTGGCCTCCTGGGCCATGACATATTCCCAGGAGATGTAAATGGTCCCTGAAGGGGTCGAGCTCTAACCACTCCCGTATAGTTTTCCCATAACGCCCGTAACCCATCGCTGGTCCCAGGGATCCCGGACCCTGATGTTGAAGGTCCCATCCTTCCAGAAAAAGGGGCCAGTTCTGACCTCATTATAGACATCATGGGTGACACAGCCTGACCAGCGGCAACCCCCATAGGTGTTGACATCTTGATTACACCTGTCTGGGTTCCGCTGGTCATAAGCAAAACAGGCATAGGGTCGGCCACCGTTGGACACTGACCGGAGGTCGACAGCCATCAGGATCTCCGCCTGGCATCTGACCAGAGGGCAGTCCTGAGATCCTACCTGCCGGTGACTTGTGTGCTGTCCTGGTAGTAGGTTTCATGGACCTTGAACCTCCACACATAAGCGGGTGGGGGTGAGTGTAGGTTGCTCAGGGCCGGGAGGAGAAGGAGGAGCGGGAGGACGACTAAGGCGGACCTTAGTGGGGCCCAACACCTCACATTTATAGAAGTCATGCTGCTCCGGGGTCCTCTTGAGTCTGGAGAGGTGGTGCCACGATGGATCGCCAAGTAGTTTGGCCATGGTGGGGGTTGTAAGGATTACAGTGTGAGGTCCCGTCCACCTAGGCTCCAAGGCTTTTGGATGTAGATTCTTAAGGAGGACCAAGTCACCCGGGTGAAGGGCTGGTCCTCGGGAGCCCTGTCGGTCGGTTCTGGCATGAGCAGAAACCTGTCCGCGTGTTCTCAGAGCAATTGCCTGAGTAAGGACAGATATGGAAGATAAGGAGGAGGAGGATCAGTAGGGAGACGGTGGTTGAGCAAGAAGGGTCTCCCAAATAGGAGTTCAAAAGGACTTAAGAAGGTGGGGCTCCTTGGTGTAGCCCGGATTCTGGTCAGGGCCATGGGCAGGAGGTCCGGCTAGGAGCTGCGAATTTCTAGAGAGAGTTTAGTTAGATGGTCTTTAAGGAGGCCATTAATTCTCTCAATCTTACCCAATGACTGTGGTCGGTAGGGTATGTGTAGTTTCCAGGAGATGCCAAGAGAGGTGCTAACCTGCTGGACGACCTTTGATATAAAAGCTGGGCCGTCGTCTGATTGGATGGAGGTGGGGAGGCCGAACCTTGGGATTATGTGTGTTATTAGGGTCTCACCACCACTTCAGCAGTTTCCTTGCGGGTGGGAAAGGCCTCTACCCACCCTGTCAGGGTGTCTGCCATGGTAAGCAGGTACCTGGTCTTCTTGTGGGGAGGCATATGGGTGAAGTCTACCCGCCATTCCTGCCCTGGGAGGTGTCCCCTCTGATGGGTAGGAAAGTTGGGGCGCATTCCTCCCTGGGGTGAGACAGCCGCACGCGTGGGGCAGGAGGAGCAGGCACTCGTGACCACCTCTCGCAGTGCGGGCGAGGTGAAGAGGGGCTCGAGGAACCTCCAAAGTGCCAGTGGTCCACTGTGCAACGACCTGTGGATCTGTTGGGCAATGGCCCCTGCCTGGGCCGGAGGGAGGGCGATTTTGTTATTTATAAAGATCCATCCCTCAGGACCGGGAGAGCCTCCCCCTGCAGGAGTTTATTTTTCTCTTCTTCTGTATATTTGAGGAGTAATGGAGGGAAGGGAAAGGAACAGGACCGGGGCTGGGGACCCTTCACCCTGAGTTAAGCCTCTGGCCACCACGTCTGCTCGGGCGTTTCCCGCATAACCAGCGAGGAGTCCATCTGATGGCCTCGGCAGCGCATGATGGCTACCTGGGAGGGAAGCTGTAAGGCATCAAGTAAGCGGGTTGTGAGTCTAGCGTTGATAATAAGTGAGCCTTTAGTGGAGAGAAAGCCCCCTCCCTCCAAATAACCGCGTGGCAATGGGCTATCACCGTGGTCGGCAAACTGCGGCTCGAGAACCACATGTGGCTCTTTGGCCCCTTGAGTGTGGCTCTTCCTAAGCCTTAGGAGTACCCTAATTAAGTTAATAACAAAGTACCTACCTACATAGTTTAAGTTTTTTAAAAAATATATTTTATTGATTTTTTACAGAGAAGAAGGGAGAGGGATAGAGAGTTAGAAACATCAATGAGAGAGAAACATCGATCAGCTGCCTCCTGCACACCCCCTACTGGGGATGTGCCCGCAACTAAAGTACATGCCCTTGACCAGAATCGAACCTGAGACCCTTCAGTCCGCAGGCCAACACTCTATCCACTGAGCCAAACCAGTTAGGGCTATATAGTTTAAGTTTAAAAAATTTGGCTCTCAAAAGAAATTTCAATCATTGTACTGTTGATATTTGGCACTGTTGACTAATGAGTTTGCCGACCTCTGAGCTATCAGAAAGGAATATTTGGAGTCTGTATATATGTTTGCCCTCCTCCCCTTGGCCAGGTGTAGGGCGCGGGTCAGCGCGATGAGCTTGGCCTTTTGAGAGGTGGTACCCTCTGGGAGTCGGGCCGCCTCCAGGGTCCGCTCGGGTGTTACTACCGCACAGGAGGCTTTCCGACGTCCCTGGGGGTCCAGGCACGAGCTTCCATCCACAAACAGAGTTAAGTCAGGATTAGAGAGAGGAGAGTCTGAGAGTCCTGCCCGAGGCTGAGTGAAGGCCTCGATGACCTCGGGGCAGGAGTGAGTTGCCACAGGTTGGGTGGAGGCAGCGGGAAGGAGAGTGGCCGGGTTCAGGGCTGGGTACTGGGTCAGGGAGATGTCAGGATTCTCGAGGAACAGGAGATGGAGTTCCTGCATGCGAGAGGGGGCAAGGAGAGATAAGGATCGGTGGGACAGGAGACCTTGTAGTCTGTGGGTGGAGAAGACCTGTAAGGGTTGTTGGAGGCAGATCTTTTGGTTCTCCTTGGTGAGGGTGGCAGCTGCAGCCAGAGCCCAGAAGCAGGGCTGCCATCCCTGGACTGTGGGGTCAAGCTGTCTGGACAGGTGCTACGGGAGTGAAGGCTGGCCCAAGGGCTGGGTGAGGACCCCAATAGCCATTCCCTGTCTTTCATCAGTAAATAGTTGGAAAGGCTTAGAGATGTCGGGGAGAGAGAGGGGGGATGCCAGAAGGGTATCCCGGAGCTAAGAGGAAGCCTGGTGAATGAGGGAGGGTAGGAGAGGGGTCCTACTGGCGTTTTTTTAACGGCCTGGTATAGGGGCTTAGCTAGGAGAGCAAAGTTTGGGACCCAATGGCGGAAGAATCCTACAAGTCCCAAAAAGGACAAGATCTGGTCTGCAGAAGTGGGGGGCTGTAGTTCTCCTATTGCCTGTGCTCGGTCAGCTGTCAGTCCTCGGGAATTGGGTGTCAGACAGATCCCCAAGTAAGTGACGGTGGGGGCTGACAGTTGCGCCTTGGCAGGGGACACACGGTATCCCTTGTCCCCTAGAAAGTTGAGGAGATCAGCTGTATGCCTCTGAGACATGTCCAGGGAGGGGCTGCAGAGAAGGAGATCATCTACATACTGGAGAAGAGTGCTGGGTTCTAATGAGCATTGTTGGAGGTCTCTGGCTAGGGCCTGGCCAAACAGGTGAGGAGACTGTCTCTGAACCCCTGGGGCAGGCCCGTCCAGGTGAGTTGGCGGGATACCTGCTCGTCTGGGTCCTCCCAAGGAAATGCAAACAGATGGAAAGAGTCTGGGTCCAGAGGGATGGTAAAGAAGGCATCCTTGAGGTCGAGGATGGAAAAGTGCGTGGTACAGGATGGGATGCGTGAAAGGAGAGTGTAAGGATTAGGGACCACCCGGGTGGATAGGGACCACTTCTTCATTGATCAGCCGGAGGTCCTGAACCAGCCGGTAGGTCCCGTCTGCCTTCCTAACTGGGAGGATGCAGTTATTGCCGGGAGAGTCGGTAGGGATGAGGAGACCCTGCCCCAGAAGCTGAGTAATGAGGGGTTTGAGCCCTCGGTGATGAGTTAGGGAGATAGGAAACTGGGGATGGGAGGGAAACGAGGTGGGGTCCTTAAGTCTAATCTTGACCAGGGCATGGTGTCTAGTAACCACCGGGGTAGAGGTATCCCACACTTTGGGGTCGACAAGGGACGCAGGTAGTGGGGGATCGGTGTCCCCGTGAAGGGAGGAGGCCAGGAGCAGAAGAAGCAGGGAGATTGAAGGGCTCCGAGTGAGCTGCAGAGTGGCCCCTAGTTTGGTGAGGATATCCCGTCCTAAAAGGGGCACGGGGCACGAAGGCATGACTAGGAATGAGTGGGTTATAGGGCTATGATCGAGGAGACAGGGAAGGGGTCCGGTGGCCAGCAGGCAGGTGTATTTGCCGTCAATACCCATGACCGAGATTGTGGAAGGGAAAAGGGGCCCTGAAAAGGAGGGCAGGATAGAGAAGGTAGCCCCCATATCGACCAGGAAGGAGACTGGCTTACCCACTACCTTGAGTGTACCCTGGGCTCAGCGAGAGTGATGGGGGTCGTCGAGTCCGGGCACCTTCAGTCTTCGGCCAGTCCCAGCATGGCCAGGAGCGGGTCATGACCTGGAAGGGTGGCCCCTCCACACTGAGACTCAGAAGGCCCGTCGCTTTTCCAGGGGCAGTCACTTTTCCAGTGGCTGCTTTGACCACACGCCGGGCAGGGCTTGGTTGAAGCTCAGGGCCGGGGGCACTGCTTTGCCCAGTGGCCTTCATTCCCGCACTTGAAACATTCTCCAGGTGGTGTTCGTCCTCTCGTTGCACCTCCCCGCCCCCCCACGCGCACAGCCCCCTTGGGACCATGCGTGGCTGCTGTCGGCCACAGGGCTGCAACCAGGGCTTGGGTTTGCAGGTCTACCTTCTGTCGAAGGCGGGCCTCCTGATCCGACTCTGCCTGCTCCTCACGGGCATTAAAAACCTTAAAGGCCATGTTCACTAGATCTCGGACTGGGGTCTGAGGGCCATCCTCAGCCTTTTTTTTTAACTTTTTCCGAATATCTGGGGCCGACTGCGAGATGAAGTGGGTGGCTAAAACTGTTGCTCCGGCCGGGGACCCAGGGTCCAGATGAGTATACAAAATCAGAGCCTTAGTCAGCCTGTTAAGGAAGACCGCGGGGTTCTCATCTGGTCCCTGAGTAATTTCTCTCAGTTTGTCATAATTAACTACCTTGTGGGAGACGGCCTGTAGGCCGGCCATCAGGCATTGGAGCATCTGGTCTCGGCGTCAGCAACCGTTTTGCCCTCCGGGGGTATCTAGTTGGAACTCCCAGCCTGGCTCTTGGCGAGGAATGGCCTGAGCCCCTACCAGAATATTGGCATCTGTAAGGTGGACCTGATATGCGTGGTCCATTGCTGCCCCCAAGACTCTCTCCTTTTCATCTGACGTTAGGGTGGAAGAAAGAATGACATGGATGTCATGCCAGGTGAGGTCATAGGCCTGAGAGAGGTATCGGAACTCCTTGATGAACACGCTGGGGTTGGCGAAAAAGGACCCCAGCCGCTTCTCAATCTGGGAGAGATCCAACAGAGAGAAGGGAACATGGACCTGGACAACTCCCTCAGACGCGGACGAGTCAGAGGGGAGGAAAGATTTTCGGGGGGTTCAGATAAGGTGGAAAGTAGGCAGAGTAGGTTTCTCACGAGCCAGGAGAACCTGGGCCGTGGAACAGGAGGAGCAGAGGAGGGGTGGGAGCGCAGATAAAAAAAAGGCCTGGACATATGGGACCTTGAGCCACTTCCCAGTTCACCAGCAGAAATTACTGAGGTCAATGAGGATGTTAAAATCAAAGGTCCCATTTTCATGCCATTTTGACCCGTTGCCCAATTCATACTGAGGCTATGCCACGTTACAGAAATAAATGAGGCGTTTAGGATGCAGATCCTGGGACAGGCCTAGTTTAGCCAGGTTGGTGAGCAGGCACCCTAGAGGTGTGCTCGGATCAGGTTTAGAATTTTGATTACCCATGCTCGATACCTGAGGTCAGTAGCTGGGGCTAAAGGATCAGCGTCCCAATAATTTAGCCGAGGCTACGGATGGGCGGAGGGACCAAGGGACAGCAGGGACGTCTCCCCTACCTCCTGGGGTCTGGAGAACCCTTCCCGGAAGGGTCCAGAGAATAGGGGGAAATCTCTGACGCGGCCACACTTTACAGACAGAGACGTCGGCGGACGACCGCCAGGGATCGGCATGGGCCGGGACTTTCCGCTGATGCTGCCGAGCCGGGGGAGAGGCCAGGGAGTCCTGAGCCACAAGAAGGGAGAGGAGGGCACCCCGGACCGTGGGGGGATGGTCAGATGGGGTGCTTGCACCTCCCGGGTTTTGGCACCAAATGTAAGGTTCGCAGCACAGGAGACAAGGTCAGAGAACCAGGCAAGTCGAAAAGAAGGAACTTTAATCTGCACTCCCGGGCGAGGTTCACGGGTCCAAGGGCGGGGCCAGTGAAGTCGCGCCAAAAGGGAATGGAGGCACTTTTTTTATACAGCTGTTCACTGAGGGCAGGGGAGCATGAGCTGTGGGAGTTTCCGCTTCGGGCAGGTCTGTCATGGGTTCCAGGAAGGAACCAGTATCTGCGTCACCATCTGCCTTGCGGTTGCATGCATCGGCTCCTGGACTTCCCTCCGACCTAACACTTATCATCTGAGTTATCCCATCACAGTGATGCTTCTCCTGCTCTGCCTCAAACTCCAGCTCCTGCTCATAATTACAAGGTAAATCTTTATCAGGTGGGCTCTTGACTGCGGTCGCAGGAGCAACAGGCGGAGGCAAAGGAGGCACAGAGGGGGGAAGTGGTATTTTTAGAGATTCGCACCCCTCCACTGTAGGCTGTAAAGCTGTGGCCACATCCTGCTTAGACATTCTTAAACTCTCCTGTGCTGGATCAAGGCAATCATGAATTAAAGACCATAATGTGAATGTAGAAATGGGAATCTTCTCTGGACCTTCTGCTGTGTATCGGTCACGCAACTGCTTTCTGACCTTTTCCCACATTTGAAAGTTGATGGTTCCCTCTTCAGAAAACCAAGGGCAAGTTTCATTAACAAAATTTAAGAAATTAAGAATCTGACTCATTAAAATACCAATGGCATATTTCACAGACCTAGAACGAACTCTCCAAAAATTCATCTGGAATAAAAAATGACCCCGAATAGCTGCAGCGATCCTGAGAAAGAACAAAGTAGGTGGGATCTCAATACCAAATATCAAGCTGTATTACAAAGCCACTGTTCTCAAAACTGCCTGGTACTGGCACAAGAACAGACATATAGATCAGTGGAATAGAATAGAGAGCCCAGAAATCGACCAGAACCAATATGCTCAATTAATATTTGACAAAGGAGGCAAGAACATACAATGGAGTCAAGATAGTCTCTTCAATAAATGGTGTTGGGAAAATTGGACAGATACATGCAAAAAAATGAAACTAGACCACCAACTACACCATACACAAAAATAAACTCAAAATGGATAAAGGACTTAAATGTACGACGGGAAACCATAAAAATACTAGAAGAATCCAAAGGCAACAAAATCTCAGACATATGCTGAAGCAATTTCTTCACCGATACAGCTCCTAGGGCATTGGAAACTAAAGAGAAAATAAACAAATGGGACTACATCAAAATAAAAAGCTTCTGCACAACAAAAGAAACCATCAACAAAACAACAAGAAAGCCCACTGCATGGGAGAACATATTTGCCAATGTTATCTCCAATAAGGGTTTAATCTCCAAAATTTACAGGGAATTCATACAACTTAACAAAAGGAAGATAAACAATCCAATAAAAAAATGGGCAAAGGACCTAAATAGACACTTTTCAAAAGAGGACATTCAGAAAGCCAAGAGACACATGAAAACATGCTCAAAGTCACTAATCATCCGAGAAATGCAAATCAAAACAACAATGAGGTACCATCTCACACCTGTCAGAATGGCTATCATCAACAAATCCACAAACGACAAGTGCTGGAGAGGATGTGGAGAAAAAGGAACACTCGTGCACTGCTGGTGGGAATGCAGACTGGTGCAGCCACTGTGGAGAACAGTATGGAGTTTCCTCAAAAAACTAAAAATGGAACTCCCATTTGACCCTGTGATCTCACTTCTAGGAATATATCCCAAGAAACCAGAAACACCAATCAGAAAGGATATATGCACCCAGATGTTCATAGCAGCACAATTCACCATAGCTAAGATCTGGAAACAGCCTAAGTTCCCATCAGTAGATGAATGGATTAGAAAACTGTGGTACATCTACATGATGGAATACTATGCTGCTGTAAAAAAGAAGGAATTCTTACCATTTGCAACAGCATGGATGGAACTGGAGAGCATTATGCTGAGTGAAATAAGCCAGTCAATGAAGGAAAAATACCACATGATCTCACTCATTTATGGATAATAAAGACCATTATAAACTTATGAACAAAAATAGATCCAGAGCAGAGCAGCCTTGAACAGACTGTCAAACTACAGCAGGAAGGCCGGGGAGGGTTGGGGGGCAGGAGGGGAGGGTAAGAGATCAACCGAAGGACTTGTATGCATGCATATAAGCATAACCAATGGACATAAGACACTGGGGGGTAGGGGAGGCCAGGGGATTGTCAAGGAGAAAAAAAAAGGAGACATATGTAATACTCTTTGTAATACTTTAAACAATAAAACAATTTAAAAAAATAGAATCTGACTACTCTTAACAGAGCATCCTCGAGCTTTGAGCAAAGTTTTAAGCATTTGAGAGTAGAGGTCTTTCCTGAGACCCTGAATTACCCATGTTTTACACCCAGCTAATACAACTTACAACATCCACTCCTTACCTTGCTTCTTTAATCTGTTGCACAGCGCACTTCTCGGAGCACCCTTCGCTTGACTTTTGAGAGTTCCCCTGTACTCAAGTCCCTGGACCCGGGCACCAAATGTAAATATTTCTCTCCTTTCTGCATCCAGTGCGGCCAGAGAGTGGACCAGTTCCTGAGTAGGGGCTGCTGGGGATTGAGAAAATGAAAGAAAGAGACAGACACAGAGATAGAAGGGAAAAGCTGGGGCCGGGTGGGACGGCTGTCCTCTGGTGGAGAGACAGTTACCCAGAGCCAATACAGCACATTCATTTTATATAGCAAAAACCAGGAAGTTTTACTAAAGGTTAAGACAAAGGAGATTATGTGCATTCTTGGGTGGCCGGAGTCATATTCATTCCTGGTACTTGGCTGGATTTAGATAACAAAACCCACCCCCTGGTGCCTGGGCTGAAGGTCAAGCTGACAACACTCCTGCCTCTGTCAAGGTGTGTTTCCAGGACGTGACTCTGCCAATGCCACTGGACTTAGCTGATGATAATTAAAGAAATGACCATGTGCCTTCCCAGGCGCTCTCTACAGTTTCTGTTGACAAATCAGCTGATAGTTGTATGGGCTCTCCCTTATAGGTAACTAACTGCTTTTCTCTTGCTGCTTTTAAGATTCTCTCTTTGTCTTTTGCCATTTGCATTTAATTATGATGTGTCTTGGTGTGATCCTCTTTGGGTTCCTCTTGTTTGGGGTTCTCTATGCTTTCTGGACTTGGGAAGTTTTCTATTATTATTTCTTCAAATAGGTTTTCGATATCTTGTTCTCTCTCTTCTTCTGGCACCCCCATAATTCAGATGTTGGTATGCTTGAAGTTGTCCGAGAGGCTCCTTACACTATTTTCATATTTTTGGATTCTTTTTTCTTTTTGCTCTTTTGGGTGGGTGTTTTTTGCTTCTTCATATTTCAAATCATTGATTTGATTCTCAGGATCCTTTAGTCTACTGTTGAATCCCTGTATATTATTCTTTATTTCAGTCAGTGTATGCTTAATTTCTGACTGATCTTTTCCATTTTGTTGACATTCTCACTAAGATCCTTGAAAGTCTCAATAAGTCCCTTGGAGCAGTGGTCGCCAACATTTCAGACCTCATGGACCACCAGTGGTCTGTGGATCACTGGTTGGCGACTGCTGCTCCAAAAGTTTCCTTAAACCAGTGGTTGCAACCTTTTGGACCTCACAGACCACCAGTGGTCTGCGGACCACCAGTTGGCCACCACTGCCTTGGAGATTTCTAGAAGATTCTTGAGTAACCTTATAACTATGGTTTTGAACTCTATATTCAGTAGTTTGCTTTCTTCCACTTCTTTCATTTGTGACATGTTTCATTGTCTCCGCATTTTGGCTGCTTTCCTGTGTTTGTTTCTATGTATTGGGTAGCTGCTAAGTCTCCTGAGTTGATAGAGTGGCCTTGTGTAGTAGGTGTCCTATAGGACCCAGTGGCTCAGCCTCCCCAATCACCTATGGTGGACAATCTAGGTGCACCCCTGTGTGGGCTGTGTGCACAGTCTTCTTGTAGTTGAGCCTTGATTGCTGTTGGTGTCACTGGGAGGAATTGACCTCCAGGCCAATTGGCTGTTGGGACCAGCTGTGACTACAGTGGGACAGCTGCTGTGCAGGAGACACCCCTATGGAGCAGGACTTGCTTCAGTGGGGCTTTGGTGCTCACTGATTCTGCCCTTGAGTGTGTCACTTATGGATGTGAAGAAGTTGTACTCTGGTATGGTCTCACATTGACCACTGGGTACACTGGCTCTTGGGTCTCCAGGGAGTTGCAAAGTCATCCACTGCCTGGGACCATCCAGCAGGAGCTACAGAGAGAGCTGCAGATTCCTCCTCTTTGTTTCGGGTTTGGAAGTGCCCAGATAAGGCCCAGCTGTGAAGCAAGGCAGGCTGGTGCTGGTGCCGGGTCTTGGGGCTTTTATTGATAGGTTTGGGGCTCCCTGACTCAGCTGCAGCTCGTTTAACAGGTTTTTAGCCTTTGGAAGGACAGGCCATTCATATGCAAAAGCCACTGCGCACAGCTTGGGTGGGGTTGTAAATTGGGTGGGGCAGGGTCTCAGGGAATCACCAGGGCAGAGCAAACAGAGATGGCTGCCAGTCAGCCCTGCAACAGGGGAGGTCCCTGCATGAGAACAATGACTGCTGTGAGCACCTCCATCTGGAAGAAAGCCACCCCCAAGTTCCTGCCCCAATGCCAGTTTCTTCTCATATGTGTCTGGGTCCCCCAGAGCCTCGCCCGACACTAGAGCTCAGAGGAAGCGGGGGCTTGTAAATTCAATTTGTGGTGCTAGCCTTTTAAGAGGAGCAGCTGGATCTCAGTAGCCCATGTGTCATTCAGCCCCAATCTGCACTGGTTTTTACAGCCTGTAGTTCTTACTGCCAGCCCATAGGAACTTCTTTTCCCAGCTCTGGGACCCTAGGATGGGTGTCTGGTGTGGTGCTGGGACTCCTTGCTCCTCTGGGCAGCCTCCACAGAGGTGATCTCCCTCCTGATTAAAAAAAGCGGCACACCTGGGTGCCGGACCAGCCTGTTTTGCGCCTCCGCACCTCCTACCAGTCTCAGAGTGCTTTCTTCTTTACTTCTTTAGTTGTAGGACTTCCATTCAGCCAGCTTTCCGGCAGTTCTGGATGATAGTTGTTCTGTATTTTAGTTGTAATTTTGATGTGGTTGTGGGAAGCAGTGAGCACAGGTATTTGCCTATGCTGCCATCTTGGGTCTCTCAGTAGTTCACTCTTAATCTCCTTAATTGCATGCTTAATTTCCAGGATTTGTGATTAGTTCTTTTTTAAAGTTTCAATCTCTTTGGTAAAGAACTCATTTTGTTCATTGATTTGTTTTCTGAGAGCATTGAATTGCCTGTCTGTATTTTCTCATATTGCATTGAGTATTTTCAGAACTGCAAATCTCTGTCATTTATGTCATATATTTCCATGTGGTGTAGGTTGCTTCTGGGGGTTTTTCCTTTTCTTTCTCATCATCCTTGTTAACATGGTTATTCATGGTATTTGCTGTTCTCCTTTGCCTAGGCATTTAGATCTGTCTGTATATATATATGGCTGATAGCAGCTTCCTCTGAAGAGATCTTTCTACTATTTTCCAGTAGATGGCACTGAATTGCAAGATTTTGTTTTCCTCCCGTGATCTCCCTGTCAACCTCCACAGCTTCTGTAAGAAAGTACGGCTGTGCTGCTTGGGAGTGGGGTTTGTTTTGCCCTCACAGTAATGGCGACCCCTGACCTCCGTGGGGTCCCACCCCAAGCACCCCACCTGGGGATCAGTCACAGAGGGAAACAGCAGTTCTACTGCAGCAGCTCTTGGTTTACAGATAATATTCTCCTCCCTGACTCCAAGGGCAACCGGAGGCACGTTTTGGGAGCCCAAGTGGCAGCAGTCCTCTGTGGTTCCATTTCTTTGAAACTCCACTGCCTGGTCCGACAGTGGAGCTGCGTGGCCAGACCCTGTGCTCTGTCAGCCATCTGCTGGCTCAATCACTATTCGCTCCCTTGCTGCTCACCCCGCTGGACTGCTCCTCTCCCCCCACCCACCCCCCCTTGCTTCTCTCTGTTCCTCCGGTGGAAGAAAGCACCTGCTACTGCTGGCTTCCTCCACTCTCTAGGCAGAGCCTCCAGCTCCCGGCTGCAGTGCTGCACCTGCAGGCCATCTGTGCTTTCCTCTCTTCTTGTGTCCTGGTTTATTCTTGGTTGCCCACCTTTAGATGTTTCAGTATGCAGGTCTCTCAGGCATGGGATTTCTTTGTTAAATTATAGTTGGTTAAGTTGTTGAAATTTCTATGATCTCTTTAATGTATTGCTGGATCCAATTTGCTAATATTTTGTTGAGGATTTTAGCATCTATGTTCATCGGGGATATTGGCCTATAATTTCCATTCTTTGTAGTATCTTTAGTTGGTTTTGGAATTAGGATAATGCTGGCCTCATAAAAGGAAGTCTTCCCTCCTCTTGAATTTTCTAGAGTAGTTTGAGGAGACTAGGTGTTAGTTCTTCTTTGAACGTTTAGTAAAACTCGCCTGTGAAGCCATCCAGTACAAGTTTTTGTTTGTTTGTTTGTTTGTTTTTTTATTACTGCTTCAAATTCATTATTTGTTATTGGCCCATTCAAGTTTCCTGATTCTTCCTGATTGAGTTTTGGAAGATTGTATATTTCCTGGAATTTGTCCATTTCACCCAGGTTGTTCAGTTTGTTGGCATATAGTTGTTCATAGTATTTTTTTTTTTTACAATTCTTTGTATTTCGGTGGTGTCAATTGTTACTTTGACTCTTTCATTTCTGATTATATTTATTTGACTTCTTTGTTTCTTGATGAAGTCTGGCTAATGGTTCATCAATCTTGTTTATCTTTTCAAAGGACCAGCTCTGATTTCATTGATCTTTTATGTTGTTTTTTAGTCTCTATGCCATTAATTTCTGCTCTGATATTTATTATTTCATTTCTTCTACTTCTTCTGGGCTTTTCTTGTTGTTCTCTTTCTAATATCTTAGTTGTGGGTTTAGGTAGTTGATGTTTTTCTTGTTTCATGAGGTAGGCCTGTAATGCTATGTACTTCCCTCTCAGAACTGCTTTCACTGTATCCCATAGCTTTTGGGTAATTGCATGTCCCTTCTCATTTGTTTCCAGGAAGTTTTTTATTTCTTCCTTGATCTCACTGTTAACCCATTCATCCTATCTAATAAAAGAGAAACATAGTAATTAGCCGTACCTCTGCTACCCTTCCCATTGGCTAATCAGGGCGATATGCAAATTAACTGCCAGCCAAGATGGCGCCGGCAGCCAGGCAGCTTGAAGCT
>NW_005872098.1:20166-29338 GCF_000147115.1 Myotis lucifugus
TGACGGGTAGAGCCATAACCTCCCCATCAGCCTGCCCTGAGTGTGACAGCGTGCGGTGCCCCAACCCCCTGATCCGCCTGCTCTGTGTGTGACAGGGGGGCGGGTGCCCCAACTCCCCTATCGGCCCTACTCTGTGAGTGACAGGGGGGAGCTCCTCAACCCCCTGATCGGCCCTGCTCTTTGCATGACAGGGGGGAGCTCCCCAACCCCCTGATGGGCCCTGCTCTGTGCGTGACAGGGTACGGAGCCCCAACCCCCCCTGATAGGCCCTGCTCTGTGAGTGACAGGGGGCAGTGCCCCTACCCCCTGATTGGCCCTGCTCTGTGCGTGACAGGGGGTGGCGCCGCAACCTCCCCATCGACCCTGCCTTGAGTGTGATGGGGCGGTGCCCCAACCCCCCAATTGGCCCTACCCTGAGTATGACTGAGGGTGGCATCGCAACCTCCCGATCTGCCCTGCTCTGTGCATGACAGGGGTCGGCGCCCCAACTCCCTAATCAGCCCTGCTCTGAGCCCGACCAGGGGCTGCACCTAGGGATTGGGCCTGCCCTCTGCCACCCAGGAGCAGGCCTAAGCCAGCAGGTCGTTATCTCCCAAGGGGTCCCAGACTGTGAGAGGGCACAGGCCGGGCTGAGGGACCCACCCTCCCCCCTGAGTGCACAAATTTTTGTGCACCGGGCCTCTAGTTGTTTAATAACATAGCATGTTATTAAACATGCTATGTGGTCTCCATGTGTTTGACTGGTTTTGAGATTTGTTATTATAGTTGATTTCTAGTTTCATGCCATTGTGATCTTAGAATCTTATATAATAAGGAGCTAATATGCTAATTAGATGGATGGAGGAACGACCTTCCAGAATGACCAGTGGGCTGGGGTAGGGCCGTAGGGCCGAGAGGCAGCCAGGGCCATGAGGCAGCCGGGGCTGCGAGGGTCAAGCCCCTTGCCCAAATTTCGTGCATCGGACCTCTAGTATACTTGATATGATTTCAATCTTCTTGAACTTGTAAAGGCTTATTTTGTGTCCTAACATGTAGTCTATCTTTAAGAATGTTCCATGTGCACTTGAGAATAATGTATATTCTGCAGCTTTGGGATGAAATGTTCTATAAATATCAATTAAATCCACCTGATCTAGTGTATCATTTAAGGTTGCTGTTTCCTTGTTGATTTTTTTTTTGTGTGAAAAATCTCCAGTGATGTCAGTGAAGTCCCCTACTATGACTGTATTGCTGATAATCTCTCCCTTAAAGTCCTCCAGGAATTTTTTTAATAATTTTTTTTTATTTGCTGAATCCAGCTTGGTTTTTAGTGCCCTGAGTGTACATCAGCCTCTTTTGTACTTTGAGGCTATTATTTTTATTTATTTTAATATATTTTTTTATTGATTTCAGAGAGGAAGGGAGAGGAAGAGAGAGATAGAAACATCCATGATGAGAGGGAATCATTGATCGGCTGCCTCCTGCACATTGGACTGAGCCCACAACCCAGGCATGTGCCCTTGACTGGAATCAAACCTGGGACCCTTCAGTCCACAGGCCAATGCTCTATCCACTGAGCAAAACCGGTTAGGGCTAGTCCTCCAGGAATTTTTAGATATATATTGACGTGCTCATTTATTGGGTGCATATATATTTACCAGGGTTAAATCCTTTTGTTAGATCAATCCCTTTAGTATTATGTAATGACCATCTTTGTCTTTTTTATCACCTTCGTTTTGAAGTCTATTTTCTCAGATATAAGTATTGCTATCCCCATCTTTTCCATTTCCATTTGCATGGGAAATTTTTCCCCATTCCTTCATTTTCATGCTGTGTGAGTCTTTTGTTCTGAGGTGAGTCTCCTGAAGAGAGCATATATATGGGCCATTTTTTAAAAATCCACTCAGCTACCCTATGTCATTTGATTGGAGCATTTAAGTTTATTATTGATAGGTACTTATTTATTGCCATTTTTATTCTTTATGCCTGTGCTCCTCTAGTTCTATATTTTTTATTCTTCTTCCAACAGTCCCTTCAGCATTTATGCTATGCTGGTTTAGTTGTAATAAGCTCATTTAGACGCCCCCCCCCCCTTTTTTTTTGGTCTGGGAAGCTCTTTATTTTCCCTTCAATTTTATTTATTTGTTTATTTTTAAATATATGTTTATTTCAGAGAGGAAGGGAAAGGGAGATAGAGATAGGAATATCAATGATGGGAGGGAATAATTGATTGGCTGCCTCCTGCACACCCCACACTGGGGATCAAGCCTGCAACCTGGGCAAGTGCCCTGACCAGGAATCAAACACATCTTGATTGGGTCTCTCTCTGCCTCCTGAATTTGTGTGACTTTTTCCTTCACCAGGTTTGGGAAGTTTTCTGTCATTATTTCTTCAAATAGGTTCTCTACCCCCTAATCACTTTCTTCTCCCTCTGGTACTCCTATGATGCAGATGTTGTTACAGTTCATGGTATCCCAAAGTTCCCTTAAACTCTTGTCATACTGTTTTTCTGTTTTAAAACATATTTTTATTGCCCTAACCGGTGTGGCTCAGTGGATAGAGCATCGGCCTGCGGACTGAAGGGTCCAGGGTTCGATTCCGGTCAGGGGCATGTACCTGGGTTGTGGGTACATCCCCAGTAGGGGGTGTGCAGGAGGCAGCTGATCGATGTTTCTCTCCCATCGATGTTTCTAACTCTCTATCCCTCTCCCTTCTTCTCTGTTAAAAATCAATAAAATATATTAAAATATATATATATATATATATTTATTGATTTCTGAGAGGAACAGAGAGTGAGAGAGAATTAAAACATCAATGATGAGAGAGAATCATTGATTGGCTGCCTGCTACATGCCCCACACTAGGCATGTTCTCTAACTGGGAATTGAACCATGACCTCCTGATTAACCACTGAGCCATGCCGGTCAGGCTGTCATTATACTTTTTTTAAAAAATATATTTTATTGATTTTCCACAGAGAGGAAGGGAGAGAGATAGAGAGTTAGAAATATCGATGAGAGAGAAACATCGATTAGCCGCCTCCTGCACATCTCCTACTGGGGATGTGCCTGCAACCCAGGTACATGCCCTTGACCGGAATTGAACCTGGGACCCTTCAGTCCGCAGGCCGACGCTCCATCCACTGAGCCAAACCGGTTTCGGCTGTCATTATACTTTTTATTTTTATTTTTTTCTTTTTGCTGCTCTAATTGAGTGTTTTTTCTACCTTGTCTTCCAAACCACTAATTTGATCCTCTGCTTCCTCCAGCCTCTTCAAATTCCTTCTAGTGTATTCTTGATGTTAAATATGGTATTCTTCATTTCTGACTCGTTCTTATTCATGGTTTTTCTATGTCCTTTTTAATGCTGATGTCGTCCCCCACTAAATTCCGTGTAGTTCCCATTAAGTTCTTTGTAGTTTTCACTAAGTTTCTGGAGCATCCTTATAACCAGTAACCTGAACTCTATGTCTGATAAATTGCTTACCTCCATTTCATTTAGCTCTTTTTCTGGAGAGTCTTTCCCCTCCCCCCTCCCCCCCATTTCATTTAGGGGTTGTTTCTTTGTCTCCCTATTTTAGTTGTCGCTTTGTGTTTGTTTCTATGTATTAGGTAGAACTGCTATGACTCCCAGTCTTCATGGGGCGGTCTTTTGTAGTAACTGTCCTGTGGGACCCAGTGGTACAATCTTCTTGACCTCCTGAACTGGATGCTCTAGGATTGTCTCTTTTGTCGCTTCTTTGGGCTCTCCTGTTATAATTGGGTCTTTTTAAAAACATATATATTTTTATTGATTTTAGAGGGAGAGAGAGATAGAAACATCAATGATAGAGAATCATTGACTGGCTGTCTCCTGCATGCCCCCCACTGGGGAGTGAACTCACATCTGGGCATATGCCCTGATTGGGAATCAAACCATGACCTCCTGGTTCATAGGTTGACGCTCACCTGAGCCACGCGGGCCGGGTACAATTGGGTCTTGATTGTTGTTTTCCCATTCCTCGGTGGGATCTCCTCTCAGGCTGGCTGACTGTGAGGCTCAACCCCGACCAAGTCATGTGAGCTGTTGTACAGGTACAGTTGTTCTAATGCTCCACCCAGAAGTCAGTGTCCCCACTTGTACAATTGGTATGACTCTGTTGATTGCTGTATTTAAAGGATATAGTCGAGCCCTGGCCAGGTAGTTTGGTTGGTTGGAGTGTTGTTCTGATTCACCAATGTTGCGGTTTCAATCTCAGTGAGATGAGAAATGAGTAAAGCTGCAGGAGACCATGAGCCAGGAGTCAGAATGCAGAAATCAGAATTGGAGTGAGAACCGAGAGGAAGCTGTGTGTCCTTGGAAAGTTCGTTAATATTTTAAGCATTAATTTCTCTGTCAGTTGTGAGGAGAGAAGCTATTGTGATCCATTTTAACCATTTTAAAGTGTACAATTCAGTGGCATTTAGTACATTCACAATGTTGTGCAATCACCACCCCTATCTAGTTCCAAAATATTTTCATCACCCCAAAAGGAAACCCCACACTTATTAGCAGTCATTTCCTATTGCCCCCTCTCCCCAGCTCTGCACTGTTACTTTTTGTTTAAGGATTTACCTATTCTGGACATTTGTATGAACATTACCACACCACATGTGGTCTTTTGTGCCTGATTTCTTTCACTTAAAAGGATGTTTTCAAGAGTCACCATGTTGTAGTGTGTATTAGTATTTCATTCCTTTATATGTTTGGATACTATTCCATTGTGTGGAGAGACCATATTTTGTTATCTACTCATCAGATGGTGGACATTGGCTGGTTTCCACCTTTTGGCTATTGTGAATACTGCTGCTATGAGCATTCATGTGTATGAGTTTTGTCTGAACGCCTGTTTTCAGTTCTCTTAGCTATGCACCTAGGAGTGGAATTGCTGGACCATAGAGTAATTGTATGTTTAACTCTTTGAGGAATGGCCAGACTATTTTCCACACCAGTGGCACCCTTGTACATTCCTTCCAGCAATGCACAGGCGTTTCAATTTCTGCTCTGTCCTTGCAGTCCTCCTGTCGAGCCAGCAGGAACACAGTGAGCGGCTACTTCCTCGCGGGCCGGGACATGACTTGGTGGCCGGTGAGTGCACCCTGACTCCTCCCACCCCTCCTTCTATTGGGGCCGCATCTGACCTCCAGGTCAGCCAGCATCTGCATCCTTGAGGTCACTGCCCTGTCCAGTTTAAGCAGGTGGTGATGGGGCAGGCTGAGGCTGTCAGGGGGTCCCCAAGCTGGGGGAATAGGAGTGGGGTCCTGGAAATTGTGTGAAGGGCGGGGGCCTTGGAATCTGGGTGGCTCACAGCTGATTCCTTTTCCTCTCTCCCCACCAGATCGGAGCCTCCCTCTTTGCCAGCAGCGAGGGTTCCGGCCTCTTCATTGGACTGGCCGGCTCAGGCGCAGCTGGAGGCCTGGCTGTGGCAGGTTTTGAGTGGAATGTGAGCTCCCAGAGAGTGGGTGCAGGGTGTGGGAGAGCACAACCATCCCGCCAGGCCCTGGACAGGGGCTCCACTGGAGTCCACGCCTCGATGGCCAGAGGGGCGCCTCCCAGCAACTTAGGTCTGCCAGTGTCCAGATGTGTTCTGTGCAGCAGTGCTCCTGGCGGGAGGGGGAGGTCTGGTCTTCAGAATGCCAAAGAGCTGGACAGACCAACAGGAAGGCAGCTGCTAGCCTTGGCCCAGGCCATCTGTTCACAGAGGTGCAAGGAGGGGAAGGGGCTGGCCTGAGTTCTCCTGGCAAGTCAGGCCTCCAGACCCCTGGTCCCAGTTTCTCCTGTGGAGCAGGGCTGTGCCCACTGTCCTCACCCTGCCCCTGTCGCCCGCAGGCCACCTACGTGCTGCTGGCCCTAGCGTGGGTTTTTGTGCCTATCTACATCTCCTCGGAGGTAAGTCTGCCCCTGGAACCTCGGGGCAGCCTCCCTTGGGTCTGGGCCTTGGTCCTAATTGGTGGTGGTGATGGGCAGGACCCTCTGGCTTCACCCACAAGTTGGCAAACTCTCCCAGCTGTTTATTATGCAATTAGCATTCCTATCAGCCCAGCAAGGCGGCCCCAGGACGTCAGCCCAGGTACCTTATCTGCTGGTTTGCATCTTGGAGTCCACATCTCAGTGGCCTGAGGGGCACCTCCCAGCAACTTAGGTCTGCCAGTGTCCAGATGTGTTCTATGCAGCAGTGTTCCTGGGGCACACAAGCCACACACCTGGACAGCACACCTGAATGGCACATCTGGATGGCACACCTGGGTGTTACACCTGAGCTGCACACCAATGCGGCACACCTGGGCTGCAGACCCGGGCAGCACACCTGGGTGGCACACCTAGGCAGCACTGTCCTTGACTCTGCCCACTCCTTTAGCCCCAGCTGAGCAGTCACTAAGTCTAGGGGATTCCATTTCCTGGATGTCTCTGTCTGCCCCCTGCTCTGCCCCCACAGTCACCTTCTCCATTCAGCCTCACAGAACTCATCTGGTTTTGTCCTATCAGCTTCCGAGCCTGTCCCTCTGTCCCCAGCAGCGGCCCCTCCAATCCATTCCTCATGTCAGTCTTGAACAGCCCGTGTAAGCCTGCCCGCCACTCCCCTGCCTGGAACCCTTAGGAGATGGTGAAAACCCTTCGCCTGAGTTCAGTGCTCAGTGTGGGCCCGCGCCTGCCCTTGAGCAGCTCCCGGCCCGAGTGCTGGTGTGGTCTCAGGAGAGTGACCCTGTCCGGCCCCCCCAGATCGTCACCATGCCTGAGTACATCCAGAAGCGCTATGGAGGCCAGAGGATGCGCATGTACCTGTCTGTCCTGTCCCTGCTGCTGTCTGTCTTCACCAAGATATCGGTGAGCCGCCCCCACTCAGCTTCTAGCCAGCAGAGCCTGGGCACATCCCACTCTGGAGGCCCCCCAAACAGACCTGACATCCTCTCACCCTTGTTTAACATCTGGGGAAACTGAGGCCCAAAGAGGGACAATGACTTGCCTAGGGTCACACAGAGAGTTTGTGACAACTGGTCCAGCGCCCCCAGAGTGTAGGCTCAGCAGCCAGCATAGTTGGGGGACGAGTGTAGGTTCTGTGACTCCTGGTTCACCGCAGGTGCTAGATGTGGGGGCCCCCGGGGGTACTCAGTATCAGGGGTTGGTGGTGGACATCCCTGGTCAGCCTCTGGTCTTCCCTGGACCTGAACTGAGGTGAGCAGGACGGCCACGAGGGGGCGCTGAGAGCCCGCCTGGTCTGGGCTGAGGTTCAGAGTCTGCATGGAACCCGCCTTCTGCCTCTCACTGTGGCTGGTCAGCTCTGTCACCAGCTGGTCCCCAGCAGCACCCCCCACCCCCACCCCCACCCCGCCCCCAGCATTGGGCTGCCACCACAGGCCTCTTTCCCTGGGGGCCTGGACCTGGTCCCGCTGGAAGGGCAAGAGCAGAAAGCACACCGGAGTGCCAGGCAGCACTTGCTGGTGGCTTTCCTGTCCAAATCCCTGACTTTACAGGTAGGGAGGCAAGGCCCAGGGAGGGCATGGGCTGGTCTCAGGCCTGCTGGTGACGTCATGGCAATGCCAGGCCTGGTCTTTTATTGGCCGATCGGGTTTCAGGAGAGAGAACATGGCTGCGTCAGGGGTCAGCCTCCTTTCAGATGGGTGACCCTGGAGGAGACCCGGGACCCAAGCCTTGGCTCCGAAGGCGGTGGATGGCCGGCCAATTCCCAGGCTTTGTGCGGGGGTGGGGGGGGGGATGGAGGGGGTGGGGGGGGGGGTGGGCTGGCACGTTGGAGGCAGGACGTACTCCGTGAGCCTGGCTTTCTCCTTAGTGACGCTCACCTCCTGGGCCTTCTTCAGGTGGGCTCTGGGACCTGGGAAAACCCAGACATGCCATGGATTTGAGGAGGGAGTGGAGGCCTCACTGGTCAGCCAGGACCTGCAGGCAGGGCAGGCAGGGCTCCCTGGAAATGAGAGTGACTGCTCCTCAGCGGCCCTGAGGCAGCCTGGGACTGGCCTGGGACTGGCCTGGGGCGGCCTGGGGCAGCCTGGGACTGGCCTGGGCTGGCCTGGGTGCCCTGGGACTGGCCTGGGACTGGCCTGGGGCAGCCTGGGACTGGCCTGGGGCGGCCTGGGACTGGCCTGGGGGTGGCCTGGGACTGGCCTGGGGGTGGCCTGGGACTGGCCTGGGGGTGGCCTGGGACTGGCCTGGGGCAGCCTGGGACTGGCCTGGGGCGGCCTGGGACTGGCCTGGGGGTGGCCTGGGACTGGCCTGGGGGTGGCCTGGGACTGGCCTGGGGGTGGCCTGGGACTGGCCTGGGGCAGCCTGGACCACATGGGCCCTGACTGGGGGTCTGACCTGGCATCTGGCCTGACCCTCCCCCACCTTGGGCATGGGGACAGTGGTCGGCAGCCCCTCTGCACACCCTGGGCCTTGTCTGGGCCTGGCCTCTACTGTGCACCCACAGGTCAACTCCGGGGGCCCCAGAGCATCTTGCTCTTGTGCAGGTTTTGGGAGCTGTTAACAAGCAAGCATTGCTCTGCCTTCCAAAAGTGAGTGCTCTCAGAGTATCATGAGAGGCTTCTTGCTCAGGGTTTCCCTTTGGAGACTGGAGGGACCTGCTCCACACTGCACTGAAGGTCCAGTTTAGAATTTCCCCCTCATGCGCTTCCTCTCCGCATTCCCCGGCCCCTGTGCCAGCCGCCTCTCCTGGGACCAGAGGCACAGATACAGAGGCCACGCTCCAGTTCGCACCAAACAGACCTGTGGGCCATCTGGCTGCTGGGCTGCCATGTCCGCCCTGGCCTAGAGCGCGACAGTGAGGGGTGAGGCTGGAGGTGCTGATGGTCAGGGGTCCCAGCACCAAGCAGCGCTGGGGGTTAGGCAGGTCGTGGCACAGTCAGGCTGGAGTTAGTGCCACTGGCCCCTCCCAGAGGACGGCCAGAGTGGGGGAGGCCTGAGGAGGGGAGGCCCCCTGGGTCCGCAGGGCCAAGTCCTGGGCCCGGGGGTTCTTTCCTCCCCCGGTTCAGCCTGGTAGTATCTATGGACAGGGTTCCAGCCTGGTGGTATCTATGGTAAGGGTTCAGCCTGGTGGTATCTATGGTAAGGGTTCCAGCCTGGTGGTATCTATGGACAGGGTTCCAGCCAGGTGGTATATATGGTAAGGGTTCCAGCCTGGTGGTAGTCTATGGTCAGGGTGCAGCCTGGTGGTATCTAG
>NW_005872098.1:29438-32578 GCF_000147115.1 Myotis lucifugus
CCCCAGCCTGGGGGTAGTCTAAGACCAGGGTTCCACCCTGGTAGTGTCTTAGGTGAGGATTCAAGCCTGGGGGGTATATATGTCCAGGGTTCCACCCTGGGGGTAATTTATGGAAAGGGTTTCAGCCTGGTGGGTAGTCTTATGGTAAGGGTTCCAGCTTGGTGGTTTCTATGGTTCAGAGTTCCACCCTGGTGGTAGTCTATGGACAGGGTTCCAGCCTGGTGGTATCTATGGTAAGGGTTACAGCCTGGTGGTATCTATGGTAAGGGTTCAGCCTGGTGGTAGTCTATGGTAAGGGTTGCAGCCTAGTGGTATCTATGGTCAGGGTTACAGCCTGGTGGTATCTATGGACAGGGTTCCAGCCTGGTGGTATCTATGGTCAGGGTTCCAGCCTGGTGGTAGTCTATGGAAAGGGTTGCAGCCTGGTGGTAGTGTATGGTAAGGGTTCAGCCTGGTGGTAGTCTATGGTAAGGGTTACAGCCTGGTGGTATCTATGGTCAGGGTTCCAGTCTGGTGGTAGTCTATGGAAAGGGTTTTAGCCTGGTGGTATCTATGGTCAGGGTTCAGCCTGGTGGTAGTCTATGGAAAGAGTTCAGCCTGGTGGTAGTCTATGGAAAGAGTTCAGCCTGGTGGTAGTCTATGGTAAGGGTTCAACCTGGTGGTAGTCTATGGAAAGGGTTCAGCCTGGTGGTAGTCTATGGTAAGGGTTCAACCTGGTGGTAGTCTATGATAAGGGTTACAGCCTGGTGGTAGTCTATGATAAGCGTTGCAGCCTGGTGGTAGTCTATGGAAAGGGTTATGTCTCACACTCAGAACAACCTGAAATGGGCGGCTTGGGCGGGACTTCCAGAATGAGGAGCGTTAAGTGGGAGGGCCTCAGAGACGTTCTTGTCCTGCAGCCCCAGTTTACAGATGAGACCACTGAGACCTAGAGAGCAGCTGCACTTGCTGAAGGCCCTGTTGAGTCAAGCAGTCACAGTTAGAACCCAGGCCTCTGCCCCCCAGGCCCGGCCTGACCCCTGTCTGCTGTGCCAAAGCAGCCACGATGGGATACTTCCAGCTCCACTTGTGATGAGGGTGACTCAGTTTACCCACCTATAAAATGGGGAACCACCCATTGACCTCAAGGCTGGGGCTTCAGCACCGATGCTGGGGTTGCCCAGATGAAGCAGAGAGGGGCTAGAGCCCTGGGCGGAAGCTGTTTGCAGTGCCCGTGCCCCGCTGGCCTCCAGAGGCCCTGGCCTCCCTGGGCTGAGCCCCAGGGATGCCCAGGCACTGCACTCCCAGGACCCATCCCAGACGCAGCCTGTCCAGAAAGAGACCACAGGGCCTGCCTGCTGCCACCCTCTGGAGGGGACTCTGGTCTGCAGAGAGGGCATGTGACGTCAGGGTGCAGAGAGCACCACTGACCCTCCGGCGGGTCTGAGGGAGCCAAGGCCCCGCTCCATCGCGGTGCGACTCTGGGCCTGTCCGCTCTCTGGAAAGTGGGGAATCTCGGCACGACCCATCAGGCCGCTTGGAGTCAAGGCCAACCGAGCCTCACAGTCCTTCACGATGCAGCCCCTGCTACGTCAGGGCCCTCACCGCTCCCTCTCCCTGTCGCACCCGGCATCCAGCCTGGCCTCCTTGCAATCTCCTGAACATGCCAGGCATGAGCCTGCTTCAGGGCCTTGCACGTGCTATGGTCTCTGCCCGGAACCTCCTTCCCTGGGTATCCACATGGCTCACTCCCTGACTTGTCTCAAGTCTTTCAACTCTCACCTTCACCATGACGGCTAGGCCTGCCCCAGCAGGTCCGGACTCCCTTACCTGCTCCCTCTTTCCCACCCGCGTACTATCTTGCAGTATGCTGCATAGTTTGCTTAGAATGTCTGTTGTCTCCCCCATTTTTTCTCTTTGTTCATTGATGTATCTCCAGTCCCACTTCATGGGAATGAATGAGAGAATATATGCCAGGGATCAGCTATTTTTATTTATTTTTGGTAAAGGGCCAGGAGTAAATATTTGTGGCTTTGCAGGCCACATGCAAACTAGTTGGCCCTTCAACAACCTGGGTTTGAACCGTGCAGGTCCACTTCGACGTGACTTTTTTCAGTAAATACACAGTTGGCTCTCCATTTCCTGGGTTTTGCATCCACGATTGGGAGTCCACGGATGTGGAGGGCCAACGGTATGGATTCTTCTTACTCCACTTATATCAGGGACTTGAGTGTCAGAGGACGTGGTGTCTGTGGGGTCCTGGAGTCAATCCCCCGCAGGTACCGAGGGACTGGAGTTAAGTCTCAGGGGGTCAAAAGTTATAGGTGGATTTTCAGCTGCACAGGCGTCAGGACCCCTAGCCCCCAAGTTGTTCAAGGGCCATTTGCCGCTGAAGTGGAACGACACCACCAGTGGGCGTGGCGGGTTGGTCTGTGGGCTCCGGCGCCATCCCTGACACAGTTCGTGCCCGGCGGTTCCCCAGGCCCCGCTGAGCCTGGGTGATGATCCCTTTTCTGGCTCTCAGGGAGCTTACGTTCCAGACAGATGAGATAAGTAAACAGACCAATGCAATCTCAACAAACAGTGAAAGTGCGACAAAAGAAGCGAAGGCTGGGCTGAAGTCTAGAGAGAGAGGACAGGGGAGGGACCAGGCTCGAGCTGGAGATGAAAACGCGGGATTTGCAGCAGCTGAAGGGAGCTGGTGGGGCTGGAGATGCGGAGCCGCAGCTGGGAGAGGGGAGCAGTGAGGCAGGGCTGCCGCGGGTGGTTTTCACTCTGCACGCAGTGGACGTGCAGGCCTCCGGGTTTCCCTGGCGCCAGCCACGCGCAGGAAGGCGGCGACGGGTGGCTGAGGTGGGAGGTGGCTGGTGGGTCTGGTGCAGAGTGTGGGGCAAAGGGGAGAAGTTTCTGCAACCCTGAAGGGATGGTTATGGCCTCTGCGAGATGGGCAAGGTGTGGGGGCAGGGGACACCCAGGATAATTTGGGGGGAAGCCACCACGCCCGCTTCTCCGCTACCACATGTGCAGGGGGCACACGCTCGCTCATGGGGAACCGGGGCCCAGCAGGTCCGCCCAGCAGCGGGAGCTCAGCGGCACAGGCCCTCACTGCCTGGGCCTCGCTCCCTGCTCCCCTCCGTGTCCTAGGCTCTGGGTTTTTTTCA